>NC_051158.1:14389531-14637933 GCF_013339745.2 Dermacentor silvarum
TCACGGCGACGGCGACGCCGACGGCAGAAATCTGCTTTTAGTGTCCATATATTGCTATCGCAATAAAAACTATCGTCTAGATTCGAATAAATACGGTAATAGCTTCAAAGTTGGCTTTGTTGTAATTACGAAGGCTCTTTTTGATTCTCCGGTTTTAGACTGACAATATTTTACGTCAAAACAGAGCGCTGAATGATCGCTTATACCTCACAGATACGATAAATCAGAGACCATATCAGGACATTTCGTTAGTATAAGGTCTAGCGTATTTGCTGTTTCCCAATAGGTTTTCCAGCCACGGTTTCCAGCTTGTTTCCCAATAGGGTGGGAAACAGCTGATAAAGAGAAAATACGGAGGCAATGATTGATTGAAAATACGGAGCAATGAATATCAAGTTAAAGCGTTCTGATGAAAACGGTCTTGAAACCGGAGGATCAGAAGATCAGGAAATGTAGGGAAAGTTAAAGTCTCCCAGGAGAAAAATGAAAGCGTTAGGATGACGTACAATAATGGTATCAATGGCGTCATGCAAATGGGCAGCAACATTTGAGCTATCATTGGGCGGACGACAGCAAACCCCAAACACAAAGCTTTTATGACCCATACAGTTTCAAGATTAGTTTGAACACGAATATAAGAAGAGGGAATATCTCGCGAAATAGCCACCATAACACCGCCTCCTATACACGTGATTCACGGTCATAGCGATAAATGGTGAAGCTGGGCGCGTCCCGAAATATTTCGTTGTCAGCAATTCTTGGGTAAAGCCAGGCTTCAGTGAGCGCAATGATAGCTGACTTGCACGTGTCAACAATTGATTTAAGTGACTCTTGCTTATTAAGTACGCTTCCGACATTTGCCAAAAGTACAGACACTGGGTGCCGGCAACAAACCACCACGTACCTTCGCGCTCATCTATGCTGGTGTTTCACCACTCAAGTTTGGAGCAGATACACTGCTAGATGATTCACCGGAAATGGGTGGGTTTAGCTCTTTAGTAGAGAGGAATAGCTTGTCCGAAACGCAGGCGGACCGGGCGTTGGGGCGGAGGCGTAAACGTGAGCGGCCTGTGTGGTGCTGCTACCTAGTGGCGCAGAGATCAAACAGAGAAAGACAGCTAATATAGCAATAACCAAGTGTATTCTACTTCGCTGCTGGTGTAAATTTTCGGCAGCAACACGATTACGTGCACCACTATATTTTTTTAAAAAGGAAAAAAAAAAAAGACGAACGTTTAATTGCGACCGGAGGACCGGCCTTCGTCGGAGGTAAACATTCTCACTCCGACGAAGGACACCAACCGAAACGTTAGTCAGTAAATATGCCATAAACGTTCGTATTTTTTCCCTTTTTTTAAAAATATACCTTCGGGTCTAGCGCGAAACCCTTCATCTTGTATGCATATCTTCTGCTTCCTTCTGGGGTATTACGTGCCAAAGTATGCATATATATATATATATATATATATATATATATATATATATATATATATATATATATATATCAGGATAGTATTCTGAAGAATGCTGGACCCTGGGCCAAAACGTCAATGATTCCAAGTAAGATTGCTGTGGCTACGGTTTTATGTAGCAGACAGATATAATCTGCACGCGTAGAAATCGTGCCATGACCGACACGTTAGTAAAGCCGCGTTTTCGTGCGTGTGCCATTTCCTTCTTCACACACTCACACTTATATATATATATATATATATATATATATATATATATATATATATATATATATATATATTGCTGCCAAGTTGATAGCGGGTGAAATGCATTCCCTGAGAAAAGTATAAGTACACGTGTAAATAAATATAGGCAATGACATTAAGAGAGCAGTCTAACACGAATGACCACCAATTGAATCACCGATATAAAGCGGGAAGTTCTTTATCTGAGAGTGCATTTCTGGTGCACTGACGTAGCACGAGCAGAACTACTTAGTCAAAAGCAAGCGATTCTGCTGACACGTAGATGCCTTGCTGGACTGTCAATGGATATAACATCAGCTACTCAGTTACAGCGCCGCCTCATCGTGAAGCCACAGAACCACAAGCCTAATATCAGGTGCGCCTTCACCAGGCGCTTCGTCCCTCCTGCCTGTCGCACTGCGTCCATGCAGTGTTTAATAGCGCCACAGCTGCACCACACTCTGTACAGTAACGGTATATACAGTACAGCTTCCATAATACCCCAGCCACAGATTCTCACGAGAGTTCGCCCATGGCCTTCACCACCAAGCAGACATTGTTCGGCTTCGGAAGCTGCCTCGACTGGCGGCCCACGTCATTCGTGACCGCTTTCACATCGGACAGACTGTGCAGCGTCTGCAACCTCGTCGCTCCCACGTTGGCCACGTTGCCCTGCCACTACACAGTGTGCAAGACGTGCTACGACCTCCGCCCACGCGATCACTGCCTCCTGGACAGACGACCCTTCCGGGAGGTGCACGTCGTGTGGAAGACCTTCTGCAGGGACGACGTCCTTCGCCTCGACGTACGCTGCTGGAACGCGCAACACGGCTGCGACTTCGTGGGCGCCGCTCCCTCGATGCTGGAACACTTTGCCAATGCCTGCGCCTACCACGCCGTGAACTGTCGCACGTGCGGTCGCAAGGTCGTGCACGGGGACCTCTGGAAGCACCTTGAGTCCGGCTGCTCGTCACATTGTTTCGCCACCGAGCGAGAACCGCTGAGCGGCAACCTCGCGAACACGGGCCTGGAACTCGGGCAAGAGCTCGAAAAGCTCGAGAACTCCGCTGAGCGAGTGATCGTCGCACAGCGGCCTATTGCCGAGACGGACAGAGCGACGTCGTCAGCGAAAGTCGCCGACGCAGCCAATGCCGCCCCGCGACACGCGAGCGAGGCCAGCCTCCCGGTCGACAGTCGAACCGCGCTCCCTGGGGACGACCGCGGAGAGATCGAGGATGTTCCTGCTGGAAGAATACAGAGGGCCGCAGATTTCCTCGAAGAGTCGAAGCGGAGCTTGGAAGACGAGGCCGTAGAAGCAGCAGCTGAAGGAGCGGCCGCGGTCCTCGCCGCCTCTGGTTCCAACACCGAGGCCTCTGGTGCAGTCTGGACTGCGGTGGTCGTCCCTGAAACGCACTGGCTCGTAGGAGAGCGGCGTCGCAGAGAGAAGCGGGCGTGGGTCTGCGACACGCAGCTGGTTTCGGCGCAACCGCCAGTCATCCGACAAGCGTTTCCGAGCCTTATGAATGGCGCATAGATGACGTGCCATCCTTCATAGCTTTTCGGTTGAACTCAGATCGTCCGAAACGTCTGTTCAGCGCAACGCGGTATTATTACGGCTACCGGATTATGGCGGAAGTTGTTGTTTCTCCCACGCCTCCTTACAAAATTCGACTCAAGGCGTACGCGTTCAGTGGAGCATTCGACCAAGTCCTGACGTGGCCCGTGAATAGAACGCCGACGCTGCAGTTCGTTCATCCAAGCGGTTGCAGCCGCGACTTGATAATGAGCGAGACGACGCCGTGGGGGAAGGACTTTACCAATGGCACCCCTCGAGGAGCCCTCTACACGTGGTCGGGCGAGACGTTCACAAGCGTCGCCGATTTGAAAGAGCGAGGCTACATCGCAAACAACAAACTTCGCTTCCGTTTCAATTTGGAGTAGCTGGCAGCTGATAAACCGATACTGTCGAATGTTGACCGCTTGTCCACGTTAGCGTGCGTTTGCTTTCGTTTCGCTGTGGCCAACATTGTTCTTTTATTTTAATTTTTACTGTACGCACTCGGACACGCAAACCTCGTCTTAAACGAGGAAAACATTTTTAGCGGCACCAGGCGGGGACTACACAATGCGCTATCCGTCCACGACTGCTGGCGCTAAATGTGTTCGCCAAGTTCGAGTACCAACATGCCCAACCGACAGCAGTATTAAACTTCGTTTTTAACCGCGTTTTTACCCTTCCGGAACACAATTGGCGGATACACGCCTTGTTTTATTTTGCAGTGCTCGAAATGTCCGAAATTCTTGTTTTCGTTTTTGCCTGCGATACGTGCAATAAAAGTCAAGATCTGTATCCCGCAAAGCTTCTTGGTTCGCCGTAAATTCGTGTGCACTATAGGTCTATGCACTGTGCTGTTTCCTTGGCAATAAACAAGCGTATTTTGCTCGGTAAAAGCTAGAACACTTTTCAACACAATGCTTATTGAAGAACGGGAAACACTTCTCGAAAAATACAACCCGCCACGGTGGCTTAGCTGCTATAGTGTTGTGCTGCTAAGCAAGAGGTCGCGGGATCAAATCCTGGCCGCGGCGGCCGCATTTCGATGGGGGCGAAATGTCAAAACGCCCGTGTCCCGTGCACTGGGGGCACGCTAAAGAACCCGACGTGGTCAAAATTAATCCGGTGTCCCCCACTGGTGGTTTTGGCACGCAAAACCCCAGAATTTAATTTTTTTTTTTCGAAAAGTACTTTGGTCACTTTCTGCCGCAGAGACTGCGGCTGCTCACCCACGCTGGAAAGGACAAAGGTGGTGTGAAGAGAAGTAAGCAAACAAACTCGGTAAACATCTTAAAAGCGATAGATATTCACAGGATGAGGGACGCGTGTGTCACCTGCACTTCGGTTTTTCTTTAATATGCGGAAGCATTTCTATGTGCATACCCAACGAGGAAACCCGTCCGTCACGGAAGACGAGATCGCTTTCAAGATAGGCCCGCACCAGCGGCGAGAACACAGTGCACACGAAGCTATCAGCGCTCGGCGCACTCTGTCCCCCTGGCAGATAACTTGGGCGCGGACGCGCCATAGGCAGTACGGCTGATAATGGTTCGCATGGAGGAGGAGGCAGCATCATCGACTACGTCAACGTACGAGGATCCACCAAACGTGACACTGTTCAATTACGTCACGTACTACAGCATGCATCGACCAGGGCTCATCATCCAAACGCACCATCGTATAACATGAGTGAACATTGCTACTACTCGCCACTTCGTCGTGTGATTTTCTTTTCTTTCCTTCCTTTTTTATTCTTTATTTTTTTACTTTTTTTCTCTCTCTCTCCTTTCGCATCCCTTTACACCCCTCCCCCGGTACAGGGTAGCCAACCGGAGATAACCTCTGGTTAACCTCCCTGTCTTTAGCTTTTTCTCTCTCTCTCTCTCTCTCTCTCGTCGTCTCGGGATATAGTCTCAGTTAACATTTCGTTATTGCAACCACGCTTCTCCGTTTCACAATCATTTCGCGGTGTTTCTTGCAAATATGACAATGACAATTATGTTTATTTGCATCAGTACATGACGCGAGGGGCAGGCAGAAAAAGCCGCCACATGAACAGCTTGACGAAGCCGCATGCAGGCCCCCGCATTGGCGTTTGCGCGACGTTAGCACACACAGAGGCAGTACATCATTGTTTGCGAATGTCATTTGCACAAAATTGAGCATCGCGAACCGTGCAGAGCAAATGAAGAAAAAAAATTCTGTCCTAACAACAGGACATATTAAAAAAAAGAAGAAAGCATCTCCAACCAATAAGGACAGATAAGCAATGGTAGGCATAACGGTATCGCAACTGTTCGAAAAAACACGAGGGCGAGAAAGGTATAATCAAAAACACAAGCCGTAACAATAACATTTCTCATACAGACTAAACAAACGAAAGAACCAAGGATATAATATATACAATGGGACTAGTTAGTTTCGACAAGGGAAAAACATTTGCGAAAGCCAGGGGAAAAAATCTAGTGCAGACAGAAATAACTATACAGAGCTTTCAAAGAGGTATTTTCCAATCCACTGGTTTCGTTGTGCAATTTATTCAGTAGCCTTGGCAGATTGTTGCGAAGAGTTTGTTGTCCGTATGTCGTTCTAACAGTTCCCACTTTCCAAAACTCTCTCGTCCTTGTCGTATATGTTATAATGTTGATTTTTAGATCCGCTAGTGTTCTTAGAAAGCCGACTCCATTTTTTATTTCTTGTTTGTATGCTCTACACAGTCGATAATCGTACATACTGGCAATTGGGATGATATTATATTTTATGAAAAAAAATCACGTGTATGAACATATTTTGGAACGTTTTCTACGACTCGTAAGAATGTTTTTTTGCAGTACATAAAGTTTTTCCAAATTTCCCTGTGTGGTAGTAGCCCAAACTAAGTGACAGTAGTTTAGAATAGAAAGAAACAGTGTATTGAAAATCAGCATCATTATTTTTGTTGGCAGTATATGACGGTTACGGTAAACAAGCCCGATTGTTTGAGATAATTTTGTCGCAAAGGAATTTACATGCACATACCAAACACAGCAGCATACGACGATGAAACAGTAGGTGATTCGCAGCAAATGCTTACGTATCCCTTAGATAACTCTGCGTGCGCTTTTTTTTTTTTTTGCCACACACCAAACACTCTGTACTACATGGTATGGGAATGCGACCGAAACACTAACATCCCCCTTGTCCTACACACCGGAGCAGTGGCAGACTTAGCTCACCAGCCTCAATTCCGATGACCAGTGCCAGCCAGTGAACAGGGCAATGAAGGTGGCCAGGTCACATGACTTCCTGGACTAAGGCGGCCATCCGCAAGGAAGGCGACCAAACTTAGTCTTTTCTTAGAAGTTCATTATTTCCCTCCTTTTATCTATTTTATATATCTCTTCGAACCCGATGGAGTTAAAAAAACCTACACCGCTCTACCCTCCGACCTATCCGTTCCACCGACGACGTGAGCTTGTCCATTGGCACAGGGCGAATAAAAAAAAAAAAGGACATTCATCGCAGCTTTTGGAATCTGTGCAAAGTGAAGCTGTCGTGAAGCGGTTAATTAAGAGCTTTAAAAATGTTGGTAATTTTGAACCGATTTTGCAGCGTAGCAATCACGTGCGCGCTGGGTAAATCAGCAAGACGCGGAGATCCTCCGCACGTGACCCACGCGATCACTAAGCACACTATAGCTGTCTTCGGGATCTGCCCACTCTTCATCACGCTATATCTGGAAGCAGCGTAGTCTGCAGCGCTATATCTGGAAGCAGCGTAATATCCGGGACCGGCCCACCTTTCCCGGCAAGAAGTCGACCGAACAGACCACGCCAAATTCCAGTGGAAACGACGTGGAAAGCGTTGCTTCAATAAATGGATTATGCTCTTCTAGGAGTATACTTGTTTACTGAAGATATTTAGGTATACCGTTTGTTGTTCCACGGCGTAATTCTGTAGGGAACCGGCCACTTGCACACCTTTAGAGGGGTAGAACAAATAGGGGTGCATGTAAGCCCACGAGGGTTGCAATGTGGGCTTGGTGCATGTATGGTAACGCATTTTGAATAACTTTTTACCGTAGCGCGATTAAAAGATAGGACAAAAGAAGACACACCCGGCGCTGTGTGTGTGCTCGTGTGTCTTCTTTTGCCCTGTCTTTTAATCGCGCTACGGTAAACCTATTCAAGATGCATCTAAGCCGATCGTCGTATACATGAGTTCGCTCCTGCAAGTGAACTCAGCAAAGCCCTGGAGAATTCGGCAGGGGTTCGCACGAAACGATGTATTTGCCCAGAAGCACGATTCGGACTCATTGAGGTGCGGACAGGTGAAGCTGGGAGCTGGATGCGCTGTCGCGCAGTTTCGGCGCCTGGTTATTTGTGGGGCGCTTTGTTTCAGATGCGGGCTCCGAGAGTGGCGGTACCTGTGCGCGCACATCACGGAGGCCATAATAAGGAGGACGATGGGACACAGTGGCGTGCATCTCGGAGATGCCCTTGAGAAGACGGCGGTGTTCTTTGTGATAGCTACACAGCTGGTCTTGCAGTAAGTATAGCCTTGAGCAGGAGAAATTGCTGGTACACCGTGACTTGTCAATTTCCCACCGGACGTCCGAGTTATTATGGCTCGAGGTTTGCGAAGCGGTGCTATAATTGCAGATAAAAACGAGTCTACATGTTGCTAGCAATCTCTAGTATACTGTAGTTAGTACTAGTTAGTAGTACTAGTAAGTCCAGATAAACAAGAGACGTTTAGAGTATTGGCGGAAAAAATTACGGAAGAGATTGATAGAAGCGGAGTCGTTGCAGGCATAGGTAACTGCACAATATACAGATAGGGGTTTTAATGAAGAGAGAAAAGATTAAGGAGAGAGAGGCAGAACGCTGGACGGAGATAGATGTAGCAAAACCTGATTATCCCAAGCAGGCTATTCGCCCCGTTTCAAAATGAATTTAAATAAACATCATCATCATCATTTTTACTATAAAGGAGCCGTATATATTCGTGAAGGGTGCCTGCATACTCTCCTCCTCGAAGGGGTGAGGGGAAGCATGCACTATAGGCACACTACTGTCTTGAGTCGCGATGGAGTGTAGAGTGAAGAAACCCTCTAGGGTGAGCCTTTATGGCTTCCTTCTATCTTGAGTCGAGCAGGTGCAGGTCTGATTTATGATCAAGTGAAAATATCGAGTGGTGCCTACGACATAAAACGCAGCGCAGGAATTTGAAACTGCTCCATGAGTTAATAGCACTACTGCATGAGCTCTACTGCACGGTAAAAAGTAAGGCAATTAATGGACGCTGCACGAACAATCACATCCCATAACCGAAGCAAGCAGCCATAAAAACAACGTAAAGAAGCGCTTGCAAGTACGGGTAGCAATCACCATCATCGTCGTCATCATCATCATCAGCCTATTTTATGTCCGCTAGACGACGAAGGCTTCTTCCAGCGATCTCTAATTACCCTTGCCTTGCGTACCTTTAACACTCGCCCATTTCATAATTTCATGACACCCCTCTGCCGTATTCGACAGCGCTTCTGTTCTCCCTTTGCAAAAACCGGTCATCTGTCCACGCATTACATACCTGTCCAACTCCATTTTCTCCCTCCTAATATCAACTGCAATATCGACCACTCCCGTTTCCTCTCCAATGCACACCGCCGTCTTCGTGTTTCTTAACGGTATACTCCTATCATTGTTGGTCCATTGCTTGTTGCGCCGTCCGTAGCTTCCCAAGTTTCTTTGTTAAATGAAACTAATGTTGCGCCTGGTGGTCTATGAAACTTCGGACAAAGCCAATACGCAAAGCGGACGAGTACGAGAGGGCAGAAACACAGGACTGGCGCTCCCTTATTTTTTAACATACAAGTTTCTGCCCCATATCTTAGTACCGGCAGAGTGCAATGATTGCGCACTTTTCGTAAGCATATTTTTCTGATCCAACACGACTGTTTCTGGTATTAATGTATGTCATCAAAAAGAATGGATGTCAAGGAAGTACTGTTACAAATGCTAAGAAAGAATGAACTTTCTACGTTAAAGAGGACTCGATACAGAATGAAAACATGAAACCACGTATCTTCAGCCCAATGAGAAACAGCTATAGCAACGTTGGAGCGCACAAAGCATCATGCAGATGTTGAAAGAGCGGGTATTATTGCAATTCTGCGAATATTGCACGTGCACGACTTTAGAAATGGCCATATTGCATTTGCAAAACTGGCGCACCCTACTATTCAGAAGCCGCTCTATATTGAATAAATCAACATAGAGCCCTCTGCACCGAACGGCTCATATAGGTCGCATTTCTGAGCGAACCATTTCATTTCCCTTTATTTTCAAACGTCGTCATTGTTTCGCAGCTCGGGCGCTGCCGCGTCGCTTGCATCACCACTCAATTTTGCGCGTAATTATAATAAAAAAGAAGAATGCAGAATGAAATTCAACCTTACAAATGTGCAGCAGAGCTGTTTTTGGTTTCAAGACCACCATGCCCCCCTCCGTCACTTGTTCATGCGGCTAACAGTGATGCGACAAAATAGGAAGAAAATAAATCTTTAACAACGTACTTAAAGAACTTCCTGCGGCCTTACTACGAAACGGCGACGAAGCAGTAGAGTCAGACGCATTTTATGTGTAATGATCGCATTTTACAGTGAAACGGCGTCGCGAGACCGGCGACAGGTCTGACCAAGGAGGTATTTTAAATATATATATATATATATATATATATATATATATATATATATATATGCGTAAGCATTCTGCCATTAGTTCATCTCCACGCAGCCCGATGTCATTATTAATGTTATGATACTTTATTCGACCAGAATAAACCCTTATCAACCCTCATCGCTCGTTATCAGCCTTATCGAACATGATCCGACCCTTATCAACTCTTATCGGTCCTTATCAACCTGGATGTCCAGCGAAGCTGTTGCAAAACCACCACTACACAACTGCTGAGGGGGGTATGCAATGCTTTGCTGATGGTTCGGATGCTTGTTTTGAGCTTGTTCTTTACTGAAACGTATGCTGTCCTGTGTGTTGTATGCGTGATTTCAATGAATGTATGCACTGATGGCTTCACTTTTCTGAGCGCTTGTAGCCTCTGCCTTACGGACGTATGAACCAGTGCATTTTTTGTTTAGGGGGGTATGGGCCATTGCATTCGCCTTACGTGAAGGGCAAATTTATCGTTGGGTAGGCATAGCAAATGCTTACCCAGTTAAAAGTTTCCATAGAAGCCCATACGTCCTGCAATGGTGGCTTGTGGAGGCACGGCAACGCCATCTACATTTCGCGGGGCCAACGTCATGGCAGAAAAAAAAAAATCAACATTTGCCGCTCGAGGCTTGCTGCGCCAAGCAGTCTACTGCGCCAGGTCACATCGCATAGCTATGACATCACATATACTGAGCACACAACAATGCAAATGAAGCGTAGTAAGTGAGAACATTCGCCACAAAATCGCGTCACAGTCTATCCTCAATACACCCATCCATTAAATGCGAAGCATTTCTTGGCGAACATTTGCTACTTTGACAGTATCTATCTATCTATCTATCTATCTATCTATCTATCTATCTATCTATCTATCTATCTATCTATCTATCTATCTATCTATCTATCTATCTATCTATCTATCTATCTATCTATCTATCTATCTATCTATCTATCTATCTATCTATCTATCTATCTATCTATCTATCTACCCCCCCCCCCAAAAAAAAAAAAAATTGCCGCTCGACTCTCACGGGATCGGGTACCTGCCAACAGATAATGAGGATGGTTTTCCGTTTGACCAAATTATGCTGATGAGCCTCAGTATATGGCGTTCCCGAATGGCTGTCTATTTTTGTAACCCAGACGCAAGACCAGTACGCATGTATTTCCGCGAAAGCATACACAGCTTTCTGGAGTCAATGAAAGCGCGAACAGATGTTCCCGAGCGGCTCTCAAGCCTCTGGTGCATGGTGCTCAGGGAAGTTTAAAATGACAACGTCTGGCCTCAGTGGCAATTTGGCCACTTGAGCGATCTGGAACACTATCTATTTTTGTGTGTTCATTTGTTGTACTGTGTCGAAGCCCGGCAATAAATAAATAAAAAAAGTGTGTGTATAGCTCAGTGGTTATCACGCTCGCCTTCTGACCGTGGATACCCGGCCTCATATCCTGCCTTGCCAAGAGCGTTCATTTTGTTTTATTTATGTATTTCGGGCGTCGAGCGCAGACGCGCCAGGATGACGTTACGGTGCATGCGCAGTAGCGCGCAGCTGGCGGTAGCTCGGCGGAGCCTTGTCCGTGTGGCGTCGCCTGGTCGCTACGGCGCGGCAGTTTCGTGCCACACGCACATATTACGGCTGGCTTAAACTGCTGACGACGACGCTCGAGCGAATGCTGATGATGATGGCTTCGTGGCACACGCACAAATTACGACTGGCTTAAACAGCTTCGCTGTTAATAGGGGTGCGCCAGTCCGTGTTTCTGCCATCTCGTATACGTGTCCGCTTTGCGCGTTGTCTTTTTCCGAAGCTTTATAAACAACAACCTAGCGCAACATAGCTTTATTTAACAAAGAAACTTGGGAAGCTACGGACGGCGCAACAAGCAATGTACCAACAATGATAGGAGTCCACCGTTAAGAAACACGAAGACGGCGGTGTGCATTGGAGAGGAAACGGGAGTGGTCGATATTATAGTTGACATTAGGAGGGACAAAATGGAGCAGGGCAGGTATGTATCACCACTCTCGTGTTGGACTAAACGCTCAAGAAATTAAACACTCGCCGTCAATATCACAGCAGCTCATTATCGTCAATCAAAACAGCACAGAAAGCTTTCCTTACATCAATTCCCACAGTGCACGGGATCCGCATATTTTTTAAAAACATTTTTCTGCAGCCTTCCCACTCTCCCGCTCATGTTACCTCGTCTTAGAAACTTTTAACGTGTTTCCTAAATACTTTTTTTTTTTTTTTGCACTGAAGAGCTTAGCTATCGTTCGCTTGTGTCCCCTCATTGGATTACAGCTGAATAGGTTTCGTTGCAACATACTTGATATTATAGTGAAACCATCTGCTAGCAAAATTCGCACTCGAGAGAAAGTATTGTTCTTTTTCTCGTCCTGCAGTCGCCGCAGATTTCTGGTGTGATCGCAAGGCATACACAGAGATTTTAGTCGGACCACGAGATTACCTTTATAAGCTTTGCATATAGTAACGCATGACCGCGTATGCTCCGAAGGGCCTTTAATTTGCGAACAAACTGCTTAAGTGTTCCTAATGCTTCCTCGTGCTATTAATAAAGAATATACTCTATATAATGTGCAGTGTAATTGCAGAAAGCTTCTATTGTTGTTAATACGAGGATGTGAAATTTGTATTGATATTAATGGTGAGAATGCGGTACATTATTCGTAAACTATTCGAAATATTTTCGTTTCGATTCGCTTCAGGCACCATTCGATTGTTATTCGACTCGCGCTCAAAAAGTACCATTCACACATTCCTGTAGCGAGGGCATCGTTTTGATCGCCGAGCTGACGCGAAGAGATCCTTGACACACGACGATGTAGCCACGTGTGGCTAACGCGTCATGCAGAATTCATTAAGCAGGCTTCGCCACACAGTTCACTTGACCTAACCACGACGGCGGACCTCGGTTCTGAATCGCAACAAAGGTGTCAACATGGGGGCTGCTGAAACCACCCCCGCTGCCTTGCCTCTCTCTCGCGCCATCCAATTAAGCTTCGAAAATCTCAGGTTTAACAGTGCCTACTATAGCCGGTTGCCTGCAACTCAACGACATCCCGTATTGCGCGGCGCATGGCCCTTGCCTTCAACACGAGAACTGACCAAATTAACATGTAGTTTTCGTTCTTTTTTTTTTCTGTATGCGCGTCTTAGGGCCATCGCATCACATAGTCCACAAAGAAGTTTCTCTCTGGTAATGCCACGGTGAGAGCGAAGTGTTGCTGGTTATATTGCGCAGCATTGATGCGCAGCTGCACACGCAAGCGCGTATTACGCTGCATTTAACGCTACTGGGGCCCAGAGAAGGTAGCTCTATTTATTTCAGGTTTGTACGTCTGAATCTTGTGGTGCGCTGACGCCTACAAGATTAACAGAAGACGGAGTGTGTTCGGAGGCGTTGTCAGTGGGAGCGCAGCTCCGATGCCGATGTATACGTACTAACCTTACCTTGAAAATGCACAATCGGCGTAAATTGAAACACGATTAGGAAATAAATTATTACAACGCCCGTTACGCGTAATTACATAGAAGTGCGATGTGCAATCGCTCTGTAACCGATTTCCAAGCATGGAGTAGTCCCTGTTGTACGTTTTGGAGTCTGTATTAAGCCGATGTTACAAATGCAGGTGAACCTGAAAACAGAACAACCCACTGCTCGTCGTCGCAGATTCAGAATGACTCGCGTTTGAATTTATGCTGGTAGTACGCGCGTACTGTGTTCATACTATATACGTACTAAGACATGGCGACATGCTAAGCTGGTATACTCAGCAGTGATCCTTGGGCGTGCGCGCGCGCGCGTCACTGTTGCACAAACATAAAGAAATAAAACTTGGAGTACGCTTAAGCTTCGTCTTTAAGAGCGGAACGCCATAGCGTTATTGAACGCCGTTGACGCCAACACCGACGCCATATCTTCTGCGATGAAAATTTAGAAAGGCTCGGTTTTCAACATTCCCCTCAATGTTGCCTAGAATCAAAGTACAGCGAAACACCATCAGAATTGGAGGACGCTTAAGCTTCGCCTTTAAGAGTGGAACGCGATGGCATTCAAAGATCCCTGGCTGCTTATCACACTTTTTTTCTCGAATATTCAAATTACAATCCGTCGCTATCACGTCTGTATAGGTTGTGGTTAAGTGGTACTTTACAATTTTCCTGACGAATATATTATAATGCGGGAGTGTTACAGAGTCGTTCAGCAAGGTAATTTGAACGTAGGAACTTCGGTAGCACCTTCATCGCCTTCTGGCGTGACGACCGCGTTTGCTGGCATGCCAAGACTATTTGCTCCGAAACTGATATGGCCGAAGAAAACCCAACAGCCTCATCTGGGCCTTTACACTCGTCGGAGCTATATCCCCTTCAGTCCCGGCGTCCACATTTGTAGACGCGACCTATTTTTGTCATTTCTGTGCAGTTGTAGCAAGGAAAAAAGCACACACATTAATTTCAGGGTAAATTTAACCCTATGCTAACCTAAATTATTACCATTTTACTTTGAGTGACACGTATCGTTACAGAGTGCCGCTTTGTGTGAAGGCACTACCGCGTTTTACGCGACGTCAGAACGTGGAGCATGTCGGTAGCAACCTCGAAATATTTTTTTTTTCTTTCTTGAAATGCTTGCCGCCAATGAATAACTTGTGCATGTGTTTCGAGCGGGTGATTGAATCCTTTTTGTGAAGAAACTAAGCCATGACTGACTTACAATGTACTCTGTAATTATGACTCATCATAAAATGCATGAGGAGTCATTCCACCATCTTGATTTGTTTTCAGTGGAGTCTCAAGCAGCCTGGCATAAAATTATGCATCTTTCACGCACGCATCGACAGCCGATCATAATTCGTGACTGGAGGGGATATGGCCGGGCTGGAACTTCAACTCCCGGTGTCGGCGCAGCAATCCGGATGTACGTTCTCCGATGTCCGATCTCTCTCTCTCCTCGTCGGTATACTGCTACACCGTCGCGCAGTGTAACAAAGCTGACGCGGTCCCGACGACAAAGCCCGTGCTTCTCGTACGACGAAGTGCGGTCGTCTCCGCTTTCCCGGCGCCGTCAAACGCACCACGACCCGCTCCGCTGCGTCGGTATTTCATGCCAGCTTCCGAAGCCAGCGAAGTGAGTAACGGACAGTTTGCGAAAAATCTGTAAGTTGGCTTTCCTGCGAGGACGTATTCCAACTGAAAACTCTCGTTCACAGACTGCTTTTCTCGCTCCAAGTGCTTCCGCCCCTGCACATTCCAGCGAAGGCGCACGAGCACCAAAAAGGCTTTAAAAAAAATTCTGCGGGATGGTTTCTCCTCATTGTAAGCTCCGCCGTGTACAAGAGGCAAAGGGAGAAACGAAATGAAGGAAATGCAGGGACGAGTGTTGAATGGAAAGAATAGTTCAGTTCTGCTGGCCTGTGGTAGAGGTTAATTATTTGGTTGGAATATATACTTGCTCGCGCATGCGCAGCAACATTTTTGCAAAGTGTGCATCCCCT
The DNA here is from genome assembly GCF_013339745.2 of Dermacentor silvarum. Taxonomy (NCBI): domain Eukaryota; kingdom Metazoa; phylum Arthropoda; class Arachnida; order Ixodida; family Ixodidae; genus Dermacentor; species Dermacentor silvarum. The sequence continues at coordinate 14,405,018 of NC_051158.1, forward strand.
CGTGTGTTCCCGTTAAGTGAACACAGAAGAAACAAAAATCTTCGGAACAGGACAAATTCTTCACTGTAATAAAAAAAAAATAAAAAACAAGATTGGAGGACGCTTAAGCTTCGCCTTTAAGAGTGGAATGCGATTGCGTTCAAAGATCCCCGACTGCTTCTCACGCTTCCCGGCAACTGCAGCTTATGTAACCGTAACGTTTACCGGGAAACGCTGGCGGCGAACGCTATATGCACGAAGGCGACCTTTCTGGTATTAACGCGCGGCCCCTTGCGTGGGCCGATCCCGGAGATTGTGCGAAGACGCGCCAAAAAAGAATTGCATCACTTTCAAGTTTTCGTTATCGTTTCGCACTTTTATATTTCAGTTTGAGAAGATTTAGCATAAAAGGCATGCGCTGTTAGTGTTTATTTTTATTTTTCATGACATTTCTTTGTGGGCTGTCATTCTCGAAATTCCGAGGAATAGCTTTGTCAAGAATGTAAGACAAGATATGAGCAACATTAGTGACATAATGGTGTGGCAACATAACCCACATATACCGCATGTCATATAGCAAGGCGTGAAATATAAATACGCGTAAATATAATTTTCTCTAACGGACAATGCCACCGAGGCCGGCTTTTCTGGGACACGGGGCCCTTAACGCTATCGCGTGAAACAAGGTTGGCACCCTTAAGGGTTTATCTTCTCCCGAAAACAATAATCGTCGTCTATCTTGTACTCATTTCCTTTGTTTAACACTGAAGCGTCCGGTACTTCAAGGTCACCAACAACATGCACGCTATCAATGGAACATATATATCATTCTCGACAGGAAAGTAGCGAGCGGAGATTTTTCGAGAAAGGAAGCGAGAAGCCGAGAAGCATCCTCCGCCTACTGATCAGGCGGCCTAGATATAGATAATCGGTTGTGGACGAGATACGCCTCAGACGATGTCAATTTGTATTCTTTTTTGTTTTCTTAGGAGGATGATATAGGAGTAGACCAATAAATTCTGAGGACAATACGTCCAGAAATACGTATTGCGATTCTACACTCTGCGATTCTGCGACTCTAAAAGAGTACTTCAGTCTGCAATCACTCATAAATCGCACGACTCGTGAACAGTTCGTACTTAAGATAAGAGATGACCACCATGGAGCTCTTCAAAAAGGACACGAACTGATATTTTACTGACAATTGATAATAGCCAGTGAAATATGATTTCGAAATATCGTTTACATAAAAGTGTTTTTCTGAGCCGGAAAGACGCCCGCGAATACACGCAAAATTTCCGCGCGACTAGCCGCTCGAGGCACTTTCAGTTTATTTCGAGGCACTTTCAATTTCTTTCGAGGCACTTTCCCGCTCAGAAAAACACTTTTATGTAGCACGTATTGAGCAACAGACAGCGTTATCGGGTGTTTTTCATGTTGCTCTACAATTTTCTCATATATACTTTTTATCTAATTATATTTGTGAAGTTGATAATTAATTCAGACTAATTACGTAATTCAGCGGAATGCAAAAAATAACCTGAGTATCTCCCAACTACATTAGCTTGGTTCTGTCCAGCTACGTGGTATTTGCATATTTTTAAATCTTGGCGCATGATAGTTCGGACACCCTCTGTATATGTATATAGGTATCCACTTGGGAAAGAACCAGCCGGTGTAACTTGTTTCGTTCGGTTAAGAATGGAGGTGGCTGGGACTAACAGATTTGTTTTTGAGACATATGATTAGTATGTTCTTTTCTTATACGAGATCAAAGTGATGTATATCTGCGTACTGTTATTCAAGTGAGATTGAGTTCTTCCTTGCCCGAGTGGGTGGTTTCATCAAGAACTGAAGGAACACCAACACCAATCGGCTTTTGAGGGAAGCTGTCGCCTTTTCTTTACTTAGAACACTTTTTTAGAATTAATTTTTGTGCTTTGGTTACGGGAAAGAAACTATATCGTGATATTGTTGTTCTATGTTCGTTCTATTTATTTATTTATTTATTTATTTATTTATTTATTTATTTATTTATTTATTTATTTATTTATTTATTTATTTATTTATTTATTTATTTATTTATTTATTTATTTATTGTTACTACACCCTGTCTATCGCACGGTGTATAGCTTAGGACCTGAACAAATGTGCTGAAACGATGAAAAAAAAAAAGAAAAAAAGCCTGTTAGATCTTCCGGGCAAACGTTTTTTTTTTTTTTCTTTTTTTTTCCCAACTGCATTCTGGCACTCTCCCTCTGAAGCCATGGCTACAAAGCAAGAGCTTCTTTGTTGCGTTATCTGTTAACTGCATCATATGCAACATACCTTGAACTATCGAGCACATCTTGGATTGCCGCTACTCAGCGCTCTTGTGAGGCGTTCTCGAACGAACTCTGAAAAAGGAACTGCCCATAAGCCCTCTCGGCATTCGTTTCTTGCCACGCGCAGACGCACGGGGAGTGCCGGTCGGCGTGATTTCCGATCAGGCTAAAGCTCTTTGTCTTGCCCGGTGAACATGCGATCAGAAATGTAAATAGGACGAGTGGTATTTGACACACAAGATGCTGCAGACAAGATGATGCCAAGTGATACAAAACAACTAGATATAAATTGCTACTACCGGTAAAATATTGCGTGTTAACAGATCTCGGAGGCGCGTATGACACGCAAGAAAATTCAGACAAGAGGGTTCACGAAAAAATGGCCACTTAGTATAACTTGATATCGCACTTGTGAAAATAAAAGGAAGTGAGGTCGCATGAACAGCTCTTCGCTGCGAAAAACCCTTGTTTTCTCGGTCATTCCTAGTGATCTGATCTACCTTGATCTCCTTATCGCGCAGATAACAGTGAACAGCCGGCAAGTGATGCGGTGTGGTTGGATCATCGTGGCGGCATTTTCGTTCTACCTGGCCGCCGCCACTGCGCAGCCAATGGCTGCCGGCATGGGACCGCTTCACTCGGAACCGCCTGGCAGCTTGGGGGCAAAGCCAAAGTCACCTGGCGGAGAGATACACTGCACGTTCAGAGTGAGCGTCTTACGTCGTGACCATGTTCAATTTTCAGTAAAACAAAGTCAAGTCTGCGGCTTTCTGAGCCGATACCACGATCTGTTTATGAGGCACGCCGTACAGTGTGTATGTGGGGGGGAGGACTCCGGACTAATTTCGACCACCCCTGGAATTCTTTAACGTGGACCAATGCTTTGTACAAAGGTGGGTTTTTTTTTTTTTTTTTTTTTTTGCATTTGGCCCCCATAGAAATGTGGCCACAGCGGCTGGGATTCGATCACGCGACCTCGTGCTTAGCAGCGCAATCACTCAACAACCATCTCAGTAAGCTGACTCGGTAAAGGAATGTGCGATTGGTAACTGACCTGTATGAAACACATATGTTTGTGCATCTTTAACTACATAGTTATTGATTATGCCAAAAGGCAGGCTTTTCCGAAAAAAAAAGAAGAAAAGACTGGTTAGTACTATCCTTCCCTCGTCCTAGCTTACTCGTCGTCCTGCGGTCGTTGTTATTTTATCGTCATCATACTGTCTTCACCATCGTCGACATGTAATCATCTTCGTCCTGCAGTGGACATAAATATAGGCTGATGATGATGATGATGGTAAAGGAAGCTAAGGAGGTTGTATAAGGCTATGTTGTTCAGTTTTCTTTTCATGGTTTCATCATTATTAAAGCAATGCTGTAACCTAAAACAAAAACGGTGCTGTGATAATGTGCTGTCTTTCAGCTGCTGTCATTGTTCACAAAGGGGGCAAAGGACCCCCCAAGCCGTGATTTGAACGGCTTTTCCCTCCGCCTCCTGTTGCATTGTACTCTGACGAAGCAAATAAATAAATAAATAAATAAATAAATAAATAAATAAATAAATAAATAAATAAATAAATAAATAAATAAATAAATAAATAAATAAATTTATCGGTCGATCGATCAGGTGGCCAGTGTCTAACTGCCAAATTTCTGACAGTTCCTCTGCGAGCGAATGTAAGGATGTGGTAACGGCCCGACTACCGGCTATTTTTTCTTGAACTACGCCGTTTCTTTCCGAGGGACCCTCTCTGTCATTGCACTACAGTCTGGTGGGTGACAGGTTCTCTCTCTTTTTTATATATATTTATTTCACCCACTTACTGCTTCACTGAATTGTTTTTCACTTGAAAACTTCTCGTTTCCCACGGCAGCTATGTCCAAAGGCCAAGCCGGACGTGATCAACATCCACTTCGTCCCACATTCCCACATGGACATCGCCTCTCACAACACCTTCGAAGCCAACTTGAGAAGTAAGCGCACGAGAGATTAGAGAGGTTTAGCACATAGTTCAGTCGATGGAGGTAGGTGTATCCCGGAGCAGCAGTGGAGGCCGCGACACCTAGTACTTGAAGTGCATATAAATCCAAGTACAGGGACATTTTTGTGCCTCAATTCCATCGAGATTCAGCCACTAGCTAATGGCTTCAACGTGAGCCCAGCCCACCAGGCTTGATAAAAAAGCTTTTTATTGTCCAGATCATTTTGACAATTGACACACACCGCAAACAACCGAAACATTGGAAGCGTTCTCAGCTAGCCCAAAATGCTGTCCAAAATACGTTGCGGTGTCTGGAAGCTTCGCTGTTGCATACGGTTCTTCGCACTAACTACCCGATGTCTTCCATCATTCGTTTTTTTTATTTATTTATGCGACGGGGGCAGGACAATGAGTCTTCCCTGTGCCATTCCAGAGGTGACGGCCATCCTGAACTCGGTCAGTGGTGAGTTGCTGAAGAACAAGAAACGTATGTTCAGCGTGACTGAGGTGGCCTTCCTCAAGAAGTGGTACGAGTCCAGCAGCGAGGTCTTCAGAATCATCTTCAGGAAATTCATCGCAGAAGGTACGCGCCACCTGCAATCCTCGGGGAAAATGGAGTTCCGATGGCATTCGCGTTCGCTGCACACTGACACAGTGAAGTACTGCAGTTCCAGCCCTGCAGTAGCACGTGGTACATATGTACTAGGCGAACACCGCATTGGTCTAGACCTAATCTGGCGATTAACTGAGTTTAAAATGCAATCCAGTCGCTTCGTTAATGACTTATTTTTAGTATCCTTGAAACCTAACGCCTCGGTCAAGCCTATACTGCTTCCACACTTGTCGCTATAGACGGAAACTCTGACATTCGTAAGACTATAGGGAGCCTTGATACGCACAAACATGATAAATGTTATTTGCGCAGCACTTGAAACGAAAACTATGAAACGACACGAACTTTTAACTGGTTTTAATGGTAGGAAGTCGAGTGGTTTTATACAAACATGTGACGTAACATGAAAAACATTATAAAATACGCATGTATATATAATCAACAGAATAGACTTGCACACGTACATTTGCAATAGCAAGATAGCCAGATAAACTCTAAACAATAAGTAACAGAACCAAGACACACATATCGATAGCATCTGTCGCCCAGCTTTGGCAAAATTCGGTCCCGTTAAGATAACAAAGCTCTTTTTGTGATCGTCACAACGAAGCCACACTGACGCAGTTTTCCCCAAGGCGTAGAATTTCTGCCGCGTCAATTATCTCTCGTGTCGTCTGATTATTGTGCCTGCCTATAACCTTGCATTCACCGAACAACGGCTGACAACCGCAACCCCGACAACGCTCAAGCGCTGTGTTATGGGGTGTAGCGGCGCGCATGAAGTCCGTAAGAATAGGGTGCCTCGATGCCTACGCTCTTGAAGCACCCTACGGTAGACAAAAGCCTCTGGATTGTTATGTAAGACAGCATTAATTGCGGCACCATCTACGGTGCCCTAGGATCGCACAGAGACCAGAGGCCCAGATGCCAAGATTCAGTGGGTATAGCGGTAAGCAAAAAAAAAAAAAAAATGACAGTCACTTTAGCATACACCAAACAGGGTGAAGGCGAAAGCCTGCGCGCTCAAGAAAAATTCATCGAATTACTTGACATAGTCATTAGAATGCGTTATAACTTAATCTAGTTTTTTTTCCGACCAAACGTCCCGGGTTCGATTGCCTTAGTTGACGCTACCTTAATTAACTCTGCCGTATCTAACCGCGCCCTAATTAACACGGAAGGTCGTGTGTTCGACTCCCACCAAAGGTCCTGGGTTGGAACGCCTTAATTAACTCTATGTTTAATGAACTGTGCCTTAATTAACTTCGCCTTAACGACAAAGATGGTGGGTTCGACTTCCACCGAAGGTCGTGGGTTCGAGTGCCTGAATTAACTGCACCTTAATTAACACGATGACGACGGCGACCCGCGCACCATCAGAATTGTTGCGTGAGCGTTTGCATATAGGCAAGACACGATGTCGGGACGGTGTAGTAAGTGAATTACTACACCGAGTCGTCATCGTGTACGATTTCGCGTCGACGACACGGTTTTCGATCAAGGACGTTAAAGGTCGACTGAACGACGAGACATATAAGGGCGAACCGAGGCGCTGTATTGGGTGGGTGGGTGGGATAACTTTATTGTAAGGTCCTGCGGGCTACGGGGCGCAAAGCCCCATAGAGCGGGCTACTCCCACGTTGGGACCGGGAGTTTTAGCTCCCTGGCCGCATCGTGGGATCGCTGGACGGCCCAGAGCTGTTCCGCCAGGTCCATGCTGCGTAGTGCTTCTTGTAGCCTGGCGGAGTCTTGATTCTTGTTTACGTGGGTCCGACCACACGGCCAGAGCAAGTGATGTACGTCTAGTGTTCTAAGGCAATTTTCGCAATATGATGTTGTGTATAGCTCAGGCATGTAGTGATGTAGTCTGTTCTGCGTGGGGTACGTGTTGGTTTGAAGCATTCTGAAGGTGATGGCTTGAGGCCTGGTGAGCTTATTGTGAGGTGTGCTGTATATTCTGCGGTCTAGATAAAAGTGCTTTGTGACCTCGTTGTATGTGGAGGGTATTGGTCCCCATGGAATCGAGAGTTACGCCACGATGGCCTCGCCGCAGGCCGTGTGGAGTTGGTGAGCGGTGGCATGGTGATGAACGACGAGGCGACCACGCACTACTCGGACATTCTGGACCAGATGACGCTCGGCATGCGCTGGATCAACGCCACGTTCGGCGCATGCGCGCTGCCGCGCGCCGTCTGGCAGCTGGACCCCTACGGTCACTCGAGGGAGCAGGCAGCTCTCTTCGCACAGGTAAGACACTTCAGCCACGGTTTGGACTCGTGGCTCTGAAGAGTGCCATCTCTTTCGCTGTGTCACCATACATGGGTCACAAAATGGTTACTACGTGTACAACATAGGTCACATACGTGCGAAAAATCAACCGTCACGCAATAGTTGAAAACACGCACCGCACGCGCACGCACACGCACGTGCACGCGCACGCACACGCACACGCACACCACACACACAACCTATTCACTATTCAAGTAACCTATATGTAACTAGAACCCCGCAAAATCCTTTCTGTGCTGATTCGTTTTCCCGGTTGTAACGTCGCTGAACACCGATACTCATGACGTTAACATCACGTTCCTAAACGACGCTTCTCGACATCACGTCACTTTGTAATCAGTATTAAAGCGTTCTTATACTGTAATTGTATACTGCCCGCTGAACATTTGTTACGCTTTGCGCTTTCCTGGGTGTTGAATAGCACTGATTGTTGTGAGGGCTGAGCGGCGACATCTGCGCAGATGGGTTTCGACGGCCTCTTCCTGGGCAGAGTGCACCACTTGGAGCGGCGCTGGAGGGGAAACCTGGACGCGCTGGAATTCGTGTGGCACGCCGACGAAAAGCTCGGTGGGTGTAGTGTCACTGTATGTGCTCCATCTTTGAAGCAAACACAGAGTGACAGAGGACAATAGGTGGGTGGCAAACGTAGCGCCTCCTATCATATTCACTTGGCGTGAAGGTGAAAGTGCAAAATAATCCGGATTCCGTATGACACACAATGTCCGAAGACTATGCCGACGGCGAATGAGAACTGCTAGCAGTATCGTACGTTTTCCGTCCGTACAGTCTCTGCGCGCTCTACGACTGTGTGTCAGCCTGGCAGCATCGGGTGAAGTCTGGTACAATTTCAGAAGGCAGCGGCATTTTCCCCTCAAAGGCGGATGCACACGAGCCTCCACCAATGGGCGCGCAATCTAGATTGACGTCATGAGCCGGACGGCCGGTGACCCCACCGACTGAGAACATGGCAGCCCGCGCTTCGAGGTGGGCTCAGTCGCGTCAGCGGGACTATTTCTTTAGTCGCGGAGGCAATCGGCTGCCGCGCTTCGGTCATCTTGGCGGGGTCTCTCCTGCCTTCTTAAGTTGTACCCTACTATAGTCCGGATTCGCTTGAAGAGTCGTAGCTCGACGATGGCTGCACCAACTGTACGCGCAGTCGGACGAAACACGCGACCCGAACGCGCACGAAATGCTTACGGTGGCCTCGTAGAATCTATGATGATGATTATAGTCATTGAAATTGAAGAAACTTTAGCCTACATTGCTCACTGTTTAGTTTCAAAACGCCTATGCTTTTATTTTACGAATATTTTCGCTCTGGACTATTCATTCTTCCCCGAAAGGTTACGGGAAACGGGCTGTCATGGTGCGGTACCTAAAGGTAATATGAAAACTTGTCCCGTGCTTTCTTTATTCTCACGGTCCTCTCACAGTGATGGTATACAGAAAGTCGGTCCACGACGTAACTTTGTTGGTAGACACCTTTCAAAGCACTGCTCCGAGCGAAGCTACATGTGTTACTTGCCTCTGGCTTTCCAACTACTTTCAGAATGGGAGATCTTCACCTCCATTTTGCCCCACCGTTACTCTCCTCCCGGCGTGGTCAACTTCAGGGAATTCTTTCTCACGGTGAGATCTCAAAGCGCTCTTTGGGCAATGTCGTCTTTGCCTCGCATTTCAAACCATGCCCGTTATCTCCGCATCGAGTTTTCTGTGAGAGATGTGCACCTTCGTACTCTCAAACGATTCTCCACTCTGTCTTCCTCGACTCTACCGACTAGAGTCACTTGAAGAACAACCTGTTTTTCGAGTGACTATACTATGATGATGACGATGATGATGTTTATTGGTATCGCCATTGAAAGAGGGCGGGGACAAAGGGTCACCTAACCTGCTTGAATTATTCAGATTTTACTGCATGTACATATCGCTATCTTGCCTTTTGCCTATCTGATCTCGGTCTCAGCTTTCGTATTTAAAACAACTCTGACTACATCGAGCCATTACCTATGCTTGCTATGACTCCGGTTCTCTCAATCTCTTCCCTGCTTTTTTGCCACGAATACTCTAATCGTCTCTTAATTTTCTCGACTGCTGACCATATAATCCTTCCATCTTAGAATCCCAACGGTACCGGATGGATAGAGGGATGCTAGGCGCGTCCCCTTTGGAACGGGGCGGTGGGTTACGCCACCAAGCTCGTTATTATAAGGCTTAATGTCCTACTGGTAATCAAAAAAGAAAAAAAAGAAAGAAAGAAAAGAAAAAAAAACACGAAGAATTCCCAGCATCAAACTTTCTGAACCTCTATTGGGAACTTTGTTTTTGTGCGCCTCCGTTGTTTGTCATTTCCCTGTTTTCCTTCCACCAATCTTCCAATCGCCTCTCACTAATTTCTATTGTGGACGTGCTTACTTTCCCCCTGCTCTCGCTGAACCCGAGGGCTTCAAGGAGGCCAGAGGTGCCTAAATCGACCACTGGGCAGATATCTTCACATTCTAATAGAACATGATCCATCGTTTCCCTAGCTTTACCGACAGTAAGCACATGCTTCTTCTTTATTGTACCTCGATTTATAAGTGCGCGTTCTAAGGCATCCTGATCTCGCTTCGAAAAGTTGAGCGCAGCCTCTCCGCTGAAGAAGGAACTGAGGTTCTCGACAGTTGTCACGTAGTGTCAACGAAGCGCAGCCGCCACTTGTGCCGAAGGGAGGCGTTGCCATCCACTTCGTCGAGTCGAGCTGGAGTGTTGAGTGGAATGACGTTCTACAACACAGAGGGTAGGGAGAGAGGGAATAAATCTTCATTGCGCAATGTTTCACATCTTGAACCTTTGTCTGAGTAAGAATCGCGCGTTTTCAGTTCACGTTTTTCCGCAAGGTTTAGCTTCATGAGGAAAAGCGGGGGGTGGGGGGATCACAAAGTAGCATCCTGAGATTCATGGCCAAAAGATAAAGATTTGTAATGTGAAAATAAGATAAAACTATGACAAAGCGGGTTTGAAAAGTTGGCCGCGCAACTTTGTGCTTGGTAGCAGAACGCCACAGCGCCTGATAAGGCACCCTGGCGGGTGCACCTAGATTTGGCAAAACGTTCTAATTTATTTCTGAAGTGAAATAATAAATCTTATTAGGTTATTTCTCATTCCAAGAATTTCACGTGGATAGAATCGCTTTTCGCGACTAACAGTGGCCCATCAATGTAAAGACCGATTTTGCACAGAAATCAAACAGATATATAGAGATCTAAGAGTTGCATTGCCTACTTTTTTTTTTTTTTGCATTCGTGTTCTTTTTTTGTGTGTGTTTCTTTTCTCTTTGTTTTCTATTATCCCCTACCTAAAGTCATAGCTGTAGAGTTGATGAACACTAAAGTGTGATAGTTTTATGCCACAAGTGTGGCCACGGCGCTGACACCGCTTAAAGTTTGGTTGCGTCGAGTCAGACGAAGCTAAAAGCCTAAAACGACAACTATACGACGATCACTGATTCCACAAAGACATTCACATCTAAAAAAGTATGGGCTGATCGTGTTCGAGTGCTTCCTACAGATTCAATTTGAGTGGACGCGGTCAAGGTAAAGCTGCCCGCCTAGTGTTGGCTAATAAATACTTTCAAGCATTACGATTTCCTGGAAAAAACACTAATTATTACATTTAAACCAGTCCACCGACTTTTTTGAGCAATCATACTTCTCTTTAGCGTACCTCGTGTTGATAAATATATTCTGTTTCTGCACGATAACGATAAAAAGAAAGTACACGCTATACAATTGCACTTACTGGTTGATTTAGGCTGTGAAATACTGGCGAAGAGAGTTCGAGGTGCTTAATAAAAGAACTTAACAAGATCTGCCACTTTGGTTTCCTATTCTTTACGTTGTTTCTTTTTTCAGGAAGAAAATAAAGTCAATGTCGCGCAGGGCTTCATAGACGCCATAGAAACCGTAAGTATATAGTGATCTAACGAAGTTGTAACGTGACTTGCGATGTAATGCATTTCACGTTTTTGTTGCGCAATTATCATTAGTATGTTCTCGTCTGAGCTAAACAGTATCTTCTTGTTAACAGCGCGCGATCCTTGTGGTTTTGTGGAGGCACACTAAGATATTTAAGTAATAACAAGGACCTCATTGCAAAAGAGGAAGATAACAAATTCGCTTTCAGGGTAGATGGCACCAACACAACATACGACGAAAAAAGCAGCATTGACAAGCACTCTATCAGCGTGTTTGTTTGAGCTATCCGTTACGATAGCGGATTTGTTGGCGACACCAGATTTGTTGGCGACACCAATATACAACTGACAGAGACTGAGAGCAGCTCAATCAATCAATCAATCAATCAATCAATCAAACAATCAATCGTTCAATCAATTCATCAGTTTGTCTGTCAGACAATCAATCAGTCAATCAGTCAGTGTCCGTCAGTATCAATCAGTCAGTCAGTCAACCAATCAATCAATCACTCGTTGAATCAATCGATCACTCGTTCAATCAGTTTGTCAGACAATCAATCGGTCAATCAGTCAGTGTCCGTCAGTATCAATCAGTCAGTCAGTCAATCAATCAATCAATCAATGTTTATTTTCTTTCTGATGAAGGAGGGGCCGGGACCAAAAGCCGTGCTTTGTCTTGACTGAGGTCACTACTCCTTGTTACGTTCTTGTTTTTGTAATCGTCACCCAGCCCCTGGAGTAGCCTGCCAGGCGATCAGCCGGGCTGACATTTCCGGCATATCAGTAAAGCTTGTATTTCTCTTTATCTCTCTCTTTGTTACACGGCAGCATTGCAGCACGGATACATTGCTCATGTCTTCAACATATCACGCATTATAAGAAAAATAATTCGAATAAAAAAATACGCAATACATGAAATGTTCACAGCGCCGCACGTCGTTCAATACAGTGAAAGTTTGCTTTTGCAGAATAACTTGATTACAGATGTCCCACAATTACAATGGCCAAAATTTTCTTTAAAGAGATAATTTAATCGAGTTGATACAGGATAACGCAAAGGACTGTTTGCCGTAATACGCCATGGGAGTGGAGACATTCCACGGCTATTTATACCTAGTCATCCTGTTCTGCATTCCCTTGCAGATTAGCCAAAGAAATTATGCTATCATTGTTACGTAGAGTAGATTTGTACCATATAGTAAGCTTGTAATCCTACAAAGAAACTACTGGAGACATGATAGGAAATATAGAGAGGTAAACCTGAGGTACATTCCTCTAGTTACGAGTAGTTACTCTGCGCTGGCTATAACAGTTAGGACAGAGCAGTATTACAAATGTGTTCAATTTGTTCTGTCAGCAATAAGCGTGTACAAGCTGGCCCGGTTTTATACATTGGTTCAGATATGAAAGGGAAAATTGTCATGCACGGGAATGTAGAACTAAGCTACAAAGGAAACACATACTGGTTTCTTAAGAAAGAAAGCTTCGCAGTTGAGGAAAAATTCGTCCTGGTCCGGGATGATCCGAAACCTTTTCCCTCAACTGCGAAGCTGTCTTTCTGAACAAACCAGTATGAGTTTCCTATCTAGCTTTTTGCTACATTCGGGTACAGGATGACAATTTTTCCCTTTCACGACACTTACTCCACCTTGCGGGATTCCGCAGAACTAATTTGCCTGGTTCAAATATGCCATCGTCGAAAAAAAAAAAAAAATCGCCACTTGAACATGAAACTGAAAAAAATAATAATAAAAGTGTTCTCATGCGCAGCAGGTTGGCTTGAAATAGTTCTTCGTTTTCTCCTCTCTAACATTATTGTTGCGGAAAATCGTGTTCGACGTCACTTCCATGCGTGCTACCATTTGGGCTGCCTAGTTTTGATTGCTCCGTTGGGCTGTCAGTGATGCTATACGCCGGCGTTCACATGCGGTTTCGGGAAGGCTATCGGCGCTCTTTACTGTTTTACAGCGATACGACGTTATGCTTATATATTTCAATTATGATCTTTATTGCGATAGCAATTATATGGACACTCAAAAGCAGATTTCTGCCGTCGGCGTCGCCGTCGCCGTGAGGTTCCGTATGACGTCAATGGAGATGAAATCGTCGCCGCGCGCCGCCGAACGCTGTATGTGCGAGTGAAAGAGCGCTAGGGACGCGCGCTTTCACGGGGAGTGAACGCACGGCGGAGAACAAACGCGCGTTCTGCGCTGTGCTCCCTTAAGGGCTGCAGAAGTAGGCGTCTCTTTCCTCCTCTACAATCACCATATATGTAGAGTAAATGTACCTTCTTCCGACGCGCGAAAGACTGTGGGGGAGGGGGGGGGAGGGGCAGGGAAGGGAGGCGACGTTTAGCTGCGATGATGATAATAGCTGCGGCACCAAGTGCGTATTTATTGAGAGGCTCCGGCAACAGTCACCAACGCCGCACGCATTTTGAGCGAACGCGGGCAAAACGCCGGCGGCGTCGACAACAGTTCTGCGTATTGCCGGTGCTGCTGCATGTCCAAGTTTATACAGCTGATAAAGATGCTATCATTACTCCCTATAGCTCTCTTCAAATTTGCTATCGCAATTGATGCTTCGCCTTTCAGGTGAAACTGCGACAACTTTTTTTTTTGCTTTTTTTAAGCTGTGAAACACTGACAACATTGCATATGAATTTTAAATTAAATTATGGGGTTTTACGTGCCAAAACCATCATCTGATTATGAGGCCCGCCGCAGTACGTGACGGACTCCGGATTAATGTGGACCACCTGGGGTTCTTTAACGTGCCCCTAAATCCAAGTACACGGGTGTTTTCCGCATTTCGCCCCCATCGAAATGCGGCCGCCGTGGCCGGGATTTGATCCCGCGACCTCGTGCTTTGCAACCCAACACCACAACCGCTAAGCACCCACGGCAGGTGCATTTGAATGTTCAGTCATTATTATGCTCGTCACTGCCAGCCTAAACCTTATTTGACTTGTTTATAATTGCAATTTGCAGTATGCAGAAGCGCTTGCTTTCATCTGTTTATGTATTGCTGTCATTTTTTATGCACAATGATGTCTGTTTTTTATGGTTGTTGCAACCGCAGTTTATTGATGTCAATAATCTTAGTGTATAATTACTACTTTGTCACACCATGTACACTTGTCTTGTTATGTACTACGCTGACGGTGCTATTTAAGGTCATTTACCTCAGGCCGACCTCTCTGCATTTCGCATCATTAAACTTATCTCTCTCTCTCTCTCTCTCTCTCTCTAAGGTCTTTTGTTCCCCGTCAAGCTACAACTTTTAGCCCAAAAAGGTTGAGTTCATTTGATTGAATCACCTATGAAGTCGAAATACTTTTTTTTGCAGGCACCACAGCCACTTGATTCTCCGAACGATGAGTTCCAAGCTGACCCAAGAGGGGTAATTAAGCCATCGCATCATCATCAGTAGCATCATTGCGCATGCACATCATGCACATGCGCATGCACATCTATCTCGATGCGGGGCAATGCGTATGCCCTATATTCCTTATGCAGTGTTACTGTGTTCGTGCAACCTGAGCAGCGCAGCTTATTTCATCAAGACATTTCTTACCAAATAGCTCCCGTCGAAAACTTCTAAAGAGATTTCAACACAACGAACAAAAACGCAGATTCGGCTAAATAAATAAATAAATAAATAAATAAATAAATAAATAAATAAATAAATAAATTAATGAATGAATGAATGAATGAATGAATGAATGAATGAAACATGTAATGTTTCGCACACGAGTGAGCAAGCTCAACACCAAACCAAACATACATAACTATACATAACTAAACATAGCACTCAAACGCGGATAATATATATGTATGACGTGTTGAAATAAGATAAACTGTTTGCCTGGGCCCGATGGATTAGAACACAAAGCCACGACCTCGTTCTTTTCGAGTAAGATTTACTACGCTCGTACAATTACAGAAGGGTGACAAACTGGAGCCCACGTCTGGTGAGAGGTGTCAACCAGGTTCCACGGACTGCGGGCCGATTATGTACCCGGCCGCCAGGTCACGCTACGGAGGGTCGCAGAAAAAGCAGCAGACGTCCAACGCCAGGCAGGCTCCGGATACGCCTCCCGTTCAGGCAAGATTCTAGCAAGAGCTCGACGCGGCTTGCGCCCGTTTGTCATTTGCAGACATAAAACATCAAACTCATTGACCCGGCAAACATGGCGTGAGATGTCTGTTATGTTCATTTGCTTATATACTCTTTGCTACCAGCGCAAGTTTGCAGATGTGCAAGCATTCAGAGTGTGGGGCAAGTTATGAGGCGGCGTGTCGCGTATTAGAGAGTTTTAGCGAGCCCGATATGCCGGTATACGCAAGGGCGTTTACGTCATACCGGATTACCAGGCGCTGGTAGCGACGTCTTGTGACGCTTTATCTAACCACAATGCCTTACAGACATGTTTTCGTGTTCCATGAATTTTCTCGTCGAAAAAAAAACATTTAAGAAGGCAACGTGGTCACGATTACGCTGCTGCCCCAAATTTACACCAGCAGCGAAGTAGAAAAGACTTGGTTACTGCTATATTAGCGACCCGCCGTGGTTGTTAAGTGGCTATGGTGTTGGGCTGCTAAGCATGAGGTCGCGGGATCAAATCCCGGCCACGGCGGCCGTTTCCCGTGGGGCCGAAATGCGAAAACACACGGGTGTATACTTATATTTAGGTGCACGTTAACGAATCCCAGGTGGTCCAAATTATTCCGGAGTCCCCCACTACGGCGTGCCTCATAATCAGACCATGGTTTTGGCACGTCAAACCCCATAACTCTTATTCTTCTACTGCAATATTACCTCTGTGTTTGTCTAGTTGAGTTTTGTGGTGACACCCCCAATCCGGCCACCTACGTTTACGCCTCTGCTAACCAGGTAATCTGCTTGTGTAAACCGGAATACCCGACACGTTAAATCTCTCTGTTATCTTGTCCCCCCCAAAACCCTTACTCTTTTAGGGACGGTACCGCGTGGAACGCAGATTTAAACTATTTAGTCACGAATTACGACTAACCGTTTGTTAATCATTCAAAGTTATACGTTTCTTTCATAGAAACACGGCGCAGACTGCAAAGCAAAGACTTCCATCCCTAGGATCAGTCCCCGTTATTTTAATTAAATAAATTATTTCTCAATACTTGTTGCCAGAGATATTCTTCGGCTTGCCTCGAAAATAAATGGAATGTTCGTTGAAAGCAAGGAGAGCGAATTATCAGAACGCGTGCTGCCTAACACAAGAAGGAACACGCATTTTGAACATTGATGCAGATCAGCACGTCATGCTCTTCGTAATACGTATACAGTGCGTCTCCTAAAAAAATAGCGTTTTACATTATTCTGCGCATTAAAATGATACGCGGAACCTCATTATGTTAGCACTAATTGCCACGTAGTTGCATAAGAGCTATTTTCTCATTTATCGTTTCCTTCTTGCCGTTGCGGCCCTGAATTAAAGAAAAGACAAATTGCGCCTCTCATTATGCGCATTAAAACTGAAGGAGGTAATGTCCGGCGCAGTACATAGGAATTAAGCATTTCGAAAGTGGTGCTACATGTATAGGCTCAGGATTTCTAACAGGTGGTGTCTAAAACGTGGCGGCCATGACGAGTTTCTGGCTTTGCAGTCACTTTCGACGTATGCAACCAGCAAAGGCATAGCCTTCGAGATTTGTTTTCTATCACCCAGAATAAGTCGTCGTTGGGGCGTGTATTTGGCATTTATATAGAAACGTTGCGAGGCGAGAAGGTGGTAAAGACTTCGGACGCTGCTCGACGAGTGTCCCGTTCTGATCTCGTCGAAAACCTCCAAGCCGCCCCCAGAGGCACCGGCAATCAGTCACCAACGCCGCACGCGTTCGGAGCGAACGCGGGCAAAACGCCGATTGCGTCGACAACAGTTCTGCGCGTTGCTGGTGCTGCTGCGTGTCCAAGTTTATACAGCTGATAAAAACTACTACCTTTACTCCGTATAGCTCTCTACTAATTTGCTATCGCAATTGATGCTTCGCCTTTCGGGTGAAACTGCGACATTTCTTTATTAAGCAACGCTTTATA
This sequence comes from Dermacentor silvarum, assembly GCF_013339745.2. Lineage (NCBI taxonomy): Eukaryota > Metazoa > Arthropoda > Arachnida > Ixodida > Ixodidae > Dermacentor > Dermacentor silvarum. Next base: position 14,422,235 of record NC_051158.1, read on the forward strand.
ACGTGCAAAGTAATAACATTAACTTGCTTATAGAGACAGAAGAAAGGCAAGGTTAACCAGAGGGGAAGATCCGGTTTGCTACCCTACGCTGGGGAGGGGGTGGTAAAGTGATAGGAAAGTAGAGAGAGACAAAGAAAGGGAGCACTATATAGGATGTGACTATTATCTTATAGTTATGGTAATAACAGCTGTTCACTTCTATTCCCTTTATTTACCAGATGGTTCTGGCTGGCAACCTGAGCTAAAACTGTACACAGGGCCGGTGTTTTGTAGCGATGCCTTTCCGATGCTAATGCCTCTTCGCGCTTTTCGCACTTGGTCAGTGGTCAGAGCGACGGTCCGCTCACGTTTTCAACGGGATCAGCCGGCCGTGAGCGGTGGATGATAAGACTAGCACAGAATAAAGCATAACGCATCGCTACAAAATACCGGCCAAGCTTGACAGGGGCCCAGGTAGCCGCTAAAAGACACAGCAAGTGAGCATGTCAGATACAGAAACCAAACGGTACAAAAACAGTGTTCCTGTCGCATTGGTACGCAGACGGGCCGTGGCTACCAGACGCAGCAACGCATCGTCATGTTCGGCGACGACTTCGCCTACACCAACGCCACCGTGTGGTACTCGCAAATGGACCAGCTCATCGACACCATCAACTCAGTGGTGAGAAGCACCGAGTTGTTGAAGTTCGGTTAAAGGGGCTGTAAATTGGTTAAAATACTTAACAGCTAACGCTTCCAGGCCATAGTTACGTAGAATTCTTTATTCATAAGTGCTCAACCCTTTAAGATCAACTTTAACTAGTTCATTCTCGCTGTACTTAATCAACTCGCCCTCTGGCCCAACGGGGTCGTCCCGATCCGGGTAATGTCTGCTCTGATTGTTTTCAAACGTTGAATCACAGCGCATTCCAACTCACCCCTTGGTCCCTTATTTCTAAAAGTTTTAAGACTTCTTATAACAGCTTAGCCAAGAATATACGCAAACGCCTGTTCCTATCGCATGGCTTCAAATGTGAATACCAGCACGTCGAACTTCCCATCTCGATCCCCTACTGCTAAAGTTCCCTAAGACTCCCTAACAGTTTCTACAAAAATGTGCGCAAATGGCAGCTCAAATTAGGTTCAAATGTGAATACCAGCACGTCGAACTTCCCACCTCGATCCCCTACTGCTAAAGTTTCCTAAGACTCCCTAACAGTTTCTACAAAAATGTGCGCAAATGGCAGCTCAAATTAGCTTCAAAAGTGAATACCAGCACGTCGAACTTCCCACCTCGATCCCCTACTGCTAAAGTTCCCTAAGACGTACTCCCTAACAGTCTCTACAAAAAATGTACGCAAATGGCAGCTCAAATTAGCTTCAAAAGTGAATCCTAGCACGTCCAACTCCTCACCTCAATCCCCTACTGCTTAAGTTCCCTAAGACTCCCTAACAGTGTATACGCACAAATGTGCGTAAATGGCAGCTCAAAGTAGCTTCAAAAGTGAATCCTAGCGCGTCCAACTCCTCACCTTCGATCCCCTACTGCTGAAGTTCCCTAAGACTCTCTAATAATTGCCGCAAAAGTTTGCGTAAATCACAGCGCTTCTTATAACTCGCTCCATGGCGCAGAACGGCAGCCGGTACAACGCATTCTACTCGACGCCCGAGTGTTACCTGCGGTCGGTGCACGAGCAGTGGTTTCGCCGCAAGAAGGGAGCCCTCGGAGAGCGCGCTCTCGTACGGCGGTGACTTCATGCCTTACTCTGACCGCAACTACGAGTGGTGGACGGGATTCTACAGCAACAGGCCGCAGCTCAAGCACCACATACGCCATGCGTCAAACTTCCTACAGGTGCGTATACAGAGTCACGCTGCCATGGTTTGTTGAGATATACAGCGTTAACGATCGATATTCAGAACGCGAAAGTTTCATCCGCTCGCACAAACACTATTGGCGTTATTACGGATATTACGCTGAACGTTCCAACAGTCATTTTATCGTATAACGTGTCGGTTAAAAATTCTTTAAAGGGGCCCTGAACCACTTTTTATCGAAGTGGAGAAATACATTTGAAGTGAAAATAGGCTATTTCAGAAGTGCTGTGCCGCAAAAAGTACTTCAATGCATTCAGCAGAAACGGAGTTATTGGCAATGAAAAACAGCTTCCGCTGTTCCTCCCGTTCCTTCTTCAATGCCTTGCACTCCGAAGGCTATGGCGGAGTGGGGCGTGGCCACAACGCTGCGCCTTATAAATATTACCGTGGCGCGCAGTTCAAATTTCACTTTGGACGTTAACGTAGAAGTCACTACTTTCGATTTTGATGCTTACGGCGCGCTAAACTTGAGTCAAACCCGGTTGTCCTCAGAGAGCCGCAGTGCGCTTAGCCAGTGGACTCGTGGCGGCACCCCGCGACGGCCTCGGTATCTACGCTACGTACCGACCGCAGCTACCAATAGCAGCCGCGTATGAGAATCCGCTTTATTACGACATAAAGCGTCCAGAAAAGAGTGAGGGAACATAGCTTCTGTGGAACAGAGAGCGTTTGAGAGGAAGGTGACTGCGCTCCGCTTGCGAGCTCCACGCACCGCGTACGACAGCAAACCTTGGCTAAGATGTTCACAGCAGCGTATGCTACCCGTGGATTATGTTATTTCACCAAGCCCGAGGGGTGGTTCAGGGCCCCTTTAAGAAATAAAAGAACGCTAAAAGCTATAAGAGCGTATATTTTTACCTAGTATTTTTAACCTTGGTGAGCCGTATTTCTGCCGCCGTATCACAGGTCTGCCGCCAGGTGACAGCGTTACTCAACGTGATGGAAGAAGCCAAGATACAAAACCTGGGTGCGTGAATTACTCTGTTTTAGTCCTTTTCTCAGATTTTACGATATTTAGCGGTTTCCTTAAGCGAAAGAGAAACATAATTCGAAAATGGTGCCTCTTTCTGATTTGTCAGGGGAAAAAAATAGCTTAAACGTAAAAGGGAGAATGCGCGGTAGTAAACAATTAATGACTGATTTCGTAAGAGAGAGAGAGAAAAAATAATAATGCGTTGTACGCCACATCCTCACAAAAGTATGAAGTGCTCACGTCAATTCTTCGTTTAAGAACGATTTATTGCGATAGCAATTATAATGAAACACCAGGCGAACTTCCGCCGTCGCCGTCGTTGTTATGTTCCGCATAAAGTCAAAGTGTGATAAGACCCTGTTGTGCCCCGCAGCACCGTATCTTGAAGGTGCGAAGCAAAGCACGAGAGGGTCAACGTACGCCAAGGAGGAATGGGGCGGATAAAACGCGAGAGAGAGGGACATGGGAGCGGGCGGTCGTTGCTACGCGTGGCGCGGCTGAGCGCGGCCGCGCGCGCCCTATCTTTGAGGTAATCTGCAGTGGGTGCAAAGTCAGAAGCGAGCCGAGATGGCTTCGTGTGCACTGTGTACTCGCGCGCAAAATGTTGGAGGTTGCGCAAACTCCAGTTTCGGAGGTGCGTTAAAGCTAGAGGCAGCACGTACCGTTCGCTCACCGCTGCTGCCGCTATTCATCACGTCAGCGTTCCGACAGAGAGTGTCCGCGCTTGTTTAGTGAGATCTGTTCATGTTTGCCCGTGCGCGCGAGGCACCATGCTTGTGAATTTAGTTCGTAAGCGAATGTTTACAGCAGTTTATACGGCAGATGAAACTACCAACCTTACTTCGTATAGCTCTCTACTAATTTGCTATCGCAATCGATACTTCGCCATTCGGGCGAAACTGCGACTTTCTTTCTTAATCTTCGTTTGTTTTGCAGAAATGGCGATCGCCATGGCACAACACCACGACGGTATCACGTAAGATTCCGATAACCAAACACAGCTCACGGACATAAAAAGAAACACCTTTTTACTCAAGGTCCAATTGTTATTTTTTCAGGCAGCAGATGCGTTGAATGTAAAAAAACACAGATCTATCAAAGTAACGGATGGCGTTGACCACTTTAGAATTCCCGAAGCAGCTTTTTGTGACGTCGCGTATTATGACAGCGTCTTAGCCGAGGCTAGCCAACATCCCTTAGATAGCACAAGGCCTGTGCACTCTGCTTTATGACGTCACGTTACTATGCCAGATATTTCCATTGCCAATAAGCCTGACGTGACGAAATCAATGACGTCAAAATCACCGATGCTTACTCGGGAGCATCCACATTAGATTATATGGTAGGTCGGGCCACGTAGAATGACGTCCTGTATCGGAGTGCACAGACCTTGCGCTATCTAGGTGGCGTTGGGCTAGCTGATTTTGGCACACAAAATATAGTTACAACTAATTGATAAATACCACAGGCCTTAATCTTGCATGTTTTGTAGACTTCACCTATACAAAATTGTCCCGCATCCGCGATAAGGCCGCGTACGATATGACACCACACAATGATAACTCGGCTCCACCGGTTGGTGCACCGGTTGGTGCACCGAAAGCTGGGAAGTATGGTTTTATTTTTATCTACTGTTCGCCCTCTTAAAGCCCACACAGCCCATAACTCCCATATCCACAGCGTCATATGATATATCGGTACATCCGAGTTTTTATACTAGATCCCAATGCAGTCATATCTGGATGGGGGGATACTGGCTTTTTATAGGGTAATCTTGCGTCTTTATTATTTTTATGCACAACACAGTCAGATAAATTAGCAGCAGTGTAATCTATTGGCTTAGTTTTATTTCACGTTTAACACTGTGTTATGCTTAAAGGGACAGTAATCATAAATATTAAGTTAAATTGGCAGAATACATTCATGCTTTACCAAACATATGCCAGAACTTCTCTTAGTGCAATCAAGCCGGAAAGGAGGCGTAAACAAAAGGCAAGTTTTGACATCACTTTGAGATTCCCGCACTATCTCCTTTGACGCCATTAACTTGGCAGCATTTGCTAGGCGTTAGTCAACTGCTTACCAAAAGAGAAGACATACATTGCGTTCTAAAGGAAGCCAGTGGTCAATCTGCTTGCTTTCGTGAACTTTTTGTGTACAATAACGGCATAAATGCACGACAACACCTCAAAATATCTGACATCACGCATCGTCATTGGCTTGGGGGTCTTAAGCGCCAAATCAAACAGCGATGTATGTCCGACCTTCATTTCTCCCCGCGCTAATAATTGATCCTTTCCTGCCAAAGGAAATCAACGTACTGAACGAACATTTCACTAGTCTGAAGTTGATTTAATGTTTATATTTAGTGCACTTCTTTAACAGCACCGCGTTTCGAGCAAATTTAACTGTCACGCTCAGCTGTTTCGTAGCTCCGCTCGTCGATTTGCTGACGACGCGCACGCTACGCACCCGACAGGGGAACGAGCAGCAGCGAGGTCGTCGCCGAGTTCACCCACCGCATCAGCAAAGCTCTCGACGGTTGCGAGGTGAGTTTGCGACAAAAAAGTCACACGACAAGCGCTTCCTGCGTGTTCACACAGCGAGGGAAGCGATTGTTGAGAGCTGAGGAAGTCAGCCCTGCGGCGGGCACAAGTTCGTTGGAGTTACCACCTAGCTGCACACCAGTTAGTAAACATTGGTATAACTGCACTTGGTAACGGTGGAGTTAGTAACACTACTGACTAAACAACTGTATAGACACTGTTACTAACAGGTCTCAGCTACCAATTTCAAACACAGTTGGCACCATCGGACACAAAGTTTGTAGCCTACAATCCACACATTGAACCCACTCGACAATACGCAATAGCTGGCCCGTCATATGCGTTATAAGCTAGAGACGGTGATGGCAACTGAAACCCAATAGTAAGAGTGACTACCTTGTTTAGTAAGTAATGTTACTAACTCTACAGTTATCAAGTACAATTATAGGAAGGTATTAAAAGGTTCGGCACTATAGGCAGTATCTACATCGACCTTTTCTTGTCTTTTTTTTTTCATGAATGTATTCTCACGAACGGAATTGTTTCGCAGGAAATCGTCGCCAAGGCCATCGATAACCTATCCACCATCGGATCGAAACGGCTGCTCAAGCCCAAATTCTGCCGGAAGCTCAACCAGAGCGAATGCCCGCCGTCGGAGAGCCTCGAGAGGGTGGGGCTCCGCGAATATATTAACAAAAATATGGATCAATATAAAGAAAGAGGAAGGGGATAACACTGAAATCAGTTATCACGCAAAAATAAGAGAACACAGGGTAATTAAAGCAATGACAACTATTCATGACACGTCTGAAGCAAACCTAAACTTTCCAGCGTCTTTTTTCGCGCACTTTGCCTGTAAAGGCTGCATCGCTGTTAGAAAGCTTAGCATGCGGCAAAGCTAACCCACACCACTCAGACAGAACATTTGTTCTCGCAAATGTGCAGTTTGCTAAGGGTTCGCGCAGTTCAGGGATAATTCTTCGATGACGACTTGTTTTTATTGTCTTACTGCTCGCGCTATTCGCAGTTCTTCGTGTCGGTGTACAACCCGCAGAGCGTCATGGTGAAGACCCACGTTCGGTTCCCCGTCGCCACGAGCGGATACCGGGTCGTCAACGACCAGAGAGCCTTTGTACCCTCCGAGGTGACTTCAACGAAAAACGCGGCGGCTTTACACGTCTCAGAACACGTCGTTTCCTAACGTGACCGACTACTCCAGCGTACAAGAGCCTGCGACGATAGCAGCTTGTTGTGTTAGTTCGTTAGTGAGTTAGCTCGTTAGTTCATTAGTTCGCTAGTTAGTCCGTTAGTTAGTTCGTAAGTAGTTAGTTCGTCGGTTAGTAAGTGCGTTAGATAGTTCGTTAGTCATTTAGTTCGTTTGTTAATTAGTTCGTTAGTTCGTCAGTTAGTTAGTTCGCTAGTTCCTTAGTTATTTAGTTAGTGCGTTAGGTAGTTCGTTAGCTAGCTACTACGTTAGTTCGTTTGTTAGTCCGTTAGATAGTTCGTTAGTTGGTTGGTTACTTGATTAGTTAGTTAGTTAGTTAGCTAGCTAGCTAGTTAGTTAGTTAGTTAGTTAGTTAGTTAGTTAGTTAGTTAGTTAGTTAGTTAGTTAGTTAGTTAGTTAGTTAGTTAGTTAGCTTGTTTGTTTGTTCCATTTCAACTTCTGACGCATCGCAGATCATTCCCATCCAGCACGCGCTGTTCCACATTCCCGAGAGGAACAGCACTTCGTTCCACGACCTCGTGTTCCTCGCCAGCGTACCTCCGCTAGGGGTTGCCACGTTCCTCGTGCAGCGGTTCCGCGGTGAGCGCCACGCGGTATTACTCCAAATCAAATCTAAATGGGAGGGTTTAAGTCGATTTAACATCCCGAAACTACACAGTGCTTATGAGGGACGCCGCAGTGTGGTGTTTCGGGTTAAGAAGAAGCTTATTTAAATCGGGGCCTACTATCTAAATACATGGGAAAGGAAAAATAATTTTCCTCGGCAACCACCTGCACCAAATTTGATTAGGTTTGTTGCATTTAAAAGAAAAAGTTAGAATCTAGTGACTGTTGGTTGCGAATGTTTGATTTTGGCCTTCAATGTTTTAATAAACATTGACAAAAATCGCTAATTTTCAAAAAGCGACACTGTCAAGTTTACAACTCTGTAACTAGACTATAATAGATGATATCACAATTCTGTAAATTGTACGTGCTAGTACATCTAAAGCGGACAAAATTCATATATTATACATGGCTCTTAAGTAGACCGATAATTTGTGAGTAGAACTTTTTGCAAAACCCTTGTACACAATGTAACAAATCCACGTAAGATATAAATTGGCATATCAAGTTTGTCCGCTTTGAATGCTCTAATGGATGCAGTATACATAACTGCGATATCTGTTCTAGGTGCCGAGGTACGAATTTGTAAACTTCGTGCTTCTATTTTTTTTTTTCAGACGTACCGATTTCTGAAAATTTCATTTAAACAATTAATGCACCAAATCAAAATTCCTCTTCCAACAGTCACTAGAATTTAACTTTCTCTCTCAAATGCAACAAATTTCATTAAAATCGGTCCAGTGGTTATCTCAGAAAAGCGTTTCTGCGTTTTACGTGTATTTGAATAGGCGGCATCGCAGTTGGGGCCCGAGCTAATTTAAGCTTCCCTCTTAATTTCGACAGCCTGAGGTCTGGCATTCAACCCGTGATGCACGTGCTCCGTTGCTGAGCAACCGGGGCACGTTTAATTGCTCCAGAATCGGAGCACGGTGTGACACTGCGTCTCTAAAATTCGGCTTTTATGTGTTGAATAGGTGTTTGAGCGCAATAGCGCAGTGAAACACTCATTGTCAGCCTGCCTTCTTACTGATGAAAAAGAAAATTGGATAATGTCACGTGAATGCCCCCCCCCCCCCCCTCCCTTGAGTCGCACGCATTCGCTCGAACTGTAGACCGTGAAATTGCCGAAGGCAAACCGAGTTGTCTCGAAGCTTACTGCTAACTTCGACTGAATGGTAAAGTATTCGAGAAAACAGTGCATTGTGTGCTTATGTACAAACGACGCTCTTTCCCTCATCGCACAACGAAGGCTTTCTGACGGCTTCGTGAGATTCAATGAATCTTATATATATATATATATATATATATATATATATATATATATATATATATATATATATATATTAGCAAGTCAGTTCTGCGGAGCAAGCCCGCAAAGTGAAGGAAGGTTCACGAGATGAAAAAAAATTGTTATCCAACAGACTTCAGTACCAATCTACAATAAAAATTCAATCCGGATTTCTCAGAACGAAAGCTTCCCAGCTGAAGCAATTTTTGTTTTTCATGAGCCTTCCTACATCTTTAGGGCCTCTGCAGAACTAATATCCCATATTCGAGTAGCCGATAATTTCGGCCTCGCTTTTGTTATCTGATAACCTCTTCGTTAGCTCAGGTGGTTGAGCAAGCGCCCCAGAAAGGCGTTGGTTCCGGGTTCGACCCCCCCCCCCCCCCCCCCCCCCAGACACGGAACAATTTTCCTTCACCTGCGAAGTTTTCTTTCTGAGAAACCCGGAGCTTTTGTAGCTTTGTGCTGCAGTCTGTTGGATGGCAATTTTTGTCCTTTCGTTTTTTTTTTCTTTTTCCTTGTCTTCGTATGACCAGGAGCTACGTTCTTGAGGCAGCAAATTAAGGCGAGCGAACGTGAACTCTCCGGCGGCACAGACTACGTTCTCAAGAACAAGGTAACGTACTTTTTCAACTCATATAGAGTTACTAGATCGAAACTTCGTCCTTCTTTAAATGCAATAAATCTCACCAATAGCGGTCCCGCGGATGCCGCGATGAGAACTATTTCTTCGTTCCTGTGTATTCAGATAGGAGCTCCGAGTTACAGATTCATATCAACACCCGTAAGTCCTCCAAGCGTTCGAATGATCACAGGTAGCAATTTTTGCCAATGGCCGACACGAAGCTATACGCCGGAAAAGTACTACTGTTCCAGATTTGAGTGTAGTAAGACGGCAGCCAAATTTACCATTTCTTAGCTAACGCCTGAGACTGAGCTATAGTTGGCAATATTTCGTGTTTACAAACAGCGCACAAGACAGGACAATTCCTTAACAGCAAATTAAGTGATGCACAAAAGCGCTATTGCAAGAAAGTTACTGTAATTAACAGTATATATGGTTAACATGACCTTTCGCTGTTTGGCGATCTGTACTTTATTCAAACGTGGTACGATTCTAGAAGTTGAGGAGGAACCTCTCAACTTCAGTGTACTTCCATTTTCATGTTATCGTTTTTTTTTAAGCAGATCAGCAACCAGAAAAACACTTACTTTGTTAGAACTTCGTTGAAGTTTCGATGTAAAATACTTTTTCTCCTTGACCCTGTTTGCACCTTGCTGCTATACATGACAATTGAATTGTAAACTGCTTGCACCCTCGCGCTAAGCCTTCGTCAGGCCTTCGACCTTTAGCTCTACTGAGGCTTCTGACATTTCCCGTAAAGGCCATTGACCTATAGCTCCACTGCGATTTTCTGTACTTTAGAGAAACAGAGTGCTTCTTCTTCTTCTTCCTCTTATAAAAGCTGTGTGGCATGCGATCGAACAGTGGTACAGCGTGGTGGTGGACTCCGGCAGCTGCCTGTTGAAGAAAGTTGTGCTCCTGAGCCAGAACGAGCACGTGGCCCTGGAGCAGACGTTCGCCGGCTACAGCTCCGAGTACGGCCACGTCCTGTTCGCGCCCAAGGAATCCGCGGCCGAGGAGTTCCGCGGAAACGCCACTTGCCGTCTCGTAACGGTAACGACCGCCTCAAAATGACGTTGAAACGATTACAACCACATGAGGCAAACAGATAACGAAGCCAGAAAAAGCACAGAAACAAATTACTGATATTTTATTTTCTTAAATGTAGAAGGGATAGGCAAGAATAAGCACAATCAAAGTGGGCGATAAGACAAATAGCCGCAGGTGGGAGTCGAACCCCCAGCTTAGGAATTTACGGAGGATGTCATCCCGTCATCCTCCTGCTGGGGTATTTGTTTGCGTCTACAAGATTAGCCCTGGAACCTTTAGCCAGCCCCGCTTACGCCCATGGCATCCTTGAAACATCCTTGAATGGCCACCGCGGTAGCCTAAGATACAGCACCGCATGCGTAATACGGAAGATGCGAGTTTCCCTTTTCCCTATTGTACATTTAAATATGAAATACCTCTATAGAAAAATCTCAGCGTGCCCCATATGTTCTATACCCATAATCCAATAGGATCCTGCATGAAAACCTGCTTCATTCCATATAAACCCATATAATATATATAGGATCATGGCAAGGGATATATGGGTCTTTTCCGATAGGGAATGATCAATTTCTCCTTTGCATTCCCTGGCTTCACTGTCTGTCTCACGTGGTTCTATACGACAACCAATCAAGCCCCACTGTTCCCCTTATCCTTCTCGCCCATTAAACTAAGCCAGTGTCACATTGCGTAAACTCCAGAATATTGCCATTCTGGAGTTTACGCAGCGCTCAATTGGCCGAAGGACAAGGAAATTACACAGGACAGGCGTTGACCATCCACAGATGTTTGTTCGGAAACACACAAAGGAAAACTAACAGTATATAACTAAGGCACGAGACAAAACGCCAGAACGGTTGCAAATATGAAAGTGACCTATCAAAGCCGTGCGCACCAGTGACACTCTATACTTCGGCCGCCGCACGTGCTGACCAAATATTAAATTATTTATCCCAGAGCTGTACTCACACAGAGTTAACTCACACAGCCTTCCCCTTTTTCTGTGACACGAAAGGCTTCAATTATTTCGCGCCTGCTGTTAGTTTTCTTTCTTCCTGCATTTCCAAGCAAAAGTCAACTGAGAGTCAGCGCATGTCCCGTGTACTTTTTTTTTGTCCAATTGTGAGCGCTGCACAAACTTCACATGGACGCCTACCAACTCGCTGTTTCAGAGCGAAGCTCTTAGGCGCCCGTCACTGCGGCGAGCGTCGGCGTCGTACCTCGTAACCAAGCGAACGAGCACAGCGGAGGATGAAAGACAGGCGATAGCGAAGAGAGCGCCAAGAGGAAAGCGGAGGAGGAGGGTGCAGCGGAACCATGTTTCATCTTAATGTCATTCTGGACGTTGTCAAATTCAGCCATTATTCAAAATCTCCATCCAACCTGCTTTAATTGGATTAGAAGGCCGCTACGGCCTCTTTGACTGGCTCAAAGAGAAAGGCGGACTTCCACAGTACTGCGGTCAGAAGGTTGAATTGTTCCAGTATTCGAATAAGAACTGGAAGAAGTCATAAAAACGATATACCTTTTGCGAAAGTGGCGCCATTTCGTGAAGGCGCCCGTGAGCCCGCACAGCCACTTGGATATCAAATCTCTTTTCACTGTTTACGTTTAGAAATACCCTATTATCAACTATTTTCAGTCATCTGCACGGCGCCTCGGGACACTAAAATATCTACATTAATTGACAATGTTCCCAAAGTTCATAAAAAGCTGACTTACCAACCAATGTTTTGTAATTCATTCGAAGCAATCGGAATTCTGACTGATTCGAGTTTTAGTTATCAGCGAGTCGGCTACGTATATCACATGCGAGCGAGCAAGGGAGATGTGTGCAAATATTTCCCGACTTACTGTCAAGAAAGTGAGGTGTGTCGCATCTAGCGCAAAATAATAATAATAACTAGCGACCGCTACAAGCATTATGCGGCTTAACCAAGGACCGTATTCTGAAACGTTCCACTTCGGCGATATTTCTTTTTTCGCTTTCAGGCGCGCGCTGATTGGCTGGTTGAGCAAAATTGAATGACGTCGGGATCAACCTAATCAATCAGCTCATGCCAATTTTCCTAAAACAGCCAATCATCGCGCGCCTGAAAGCGAAAAAGAAATTTCGCCGAAGTGGAACGTTTCAGAATATGACCCCAATGAACCAAGTAGAGTCGGTCGGTCGGTTGGAACGGTCGGTCATACAAGTCAACCAGGAACACAATTCCACCGGCCGATCTAGCAATACCGCTACAATAGTATCAGCCTCCTGGTTATCTCAAATGATGGAGCGACAGCCCTGAAAAGGCGTCGGTCCCGCGTTCGATTCGCGGACCAGTAAAAAATATTTCTTCATCTGGGGAGAACGCAAGGCATGAAGACACGGACAAAGAAGACACCTGTACACTAGACGAGAGCTGTCCAGTGTCCAGTGCTTACTGTGTCTTCTTTGTCCGTGTCATTTTGCGCTGCGTTCTCCCGATTTAACCATGAACCAATTTACTCATACCGAAGTCTTGCTTCATCTGAGAAGCTTTCTTAAAGAGCAACCCGTATGGGTCTCATTTGTAGCCTCGTGCTAGTGTTGCTGCATATGGCTGTCGTGCAGGGACATCATTCCGTGCTGCATTGGCTTCTTGCCACTCTCTGACGGATGACAATTTCTCCCTTTCACGAAACTTCGTACACCTAGTAGATTTCCGCAGAAAGCATAGCCAATTTCTTGCGCGCAATCTCTCACACTGCCTTGCTCCCGCACAAGGCAGGAGCATGCGTTCATTAAATGCGGCGGTCGACCAATCGCATTGGACATTCGGTGGGTCAGACTATGGACGAATGAACGTTTCCCACTTGCGCTTCCACGCAGAGCACCATCGTGCAGGAAATCCACCAGTGGTTCAACCCATGGTTGAGCCAGGTCATCAGGCTCTACGTGGACCAGGACTACATCGAGTTCGACTGGATCGCCGGACCCATTCCCACCTCGTGAGGCCTACGAAATGTGTGCTACGAACTGTCGATTAGCCTTAAGAGGAAGCTTTAATTAGCTATAGGGGGCTCCTATCTAAATACGTACATGGGAACGGAAAAATCGCATTTCTCGGCAATGACCGTACAAAATTTGATGAAATTTGTTGCATTTCAAATAAAATGTTAAAGACTAGTGAATGCAATGTTGCTTCTATAAAAACTGTTGAAAATGACAAATTTGCAGAAAGGGAAACTATCAAGTTTGACATTCTGTAAATCAGCAATGAAAAATTTTGTCACAATTCTGCAAATTGCATCTGTTAATACATCTATAGCGGGAAGATTGATGTATGATATGGGGCTCCTAATTACACCACTAATATTTCAGTAGCACTTTTGCAAAACCCTGTTAAACATCGTAGCAAATTCACGTGAAACGGATGCAGTTTTCCATTTCCGGCAATTTTTGTAAAAACATTCAGGCCCTAAATTATAACATTGCTTTAACAGTCTTAAGAATTGAACTTACTCTCTCAGAGCAAAGCGTTGGTTCGGGCTTGTTGGTAATCCATACGTCTTACAGTTTTAGCGCATAATCTAAAAAAAAAAAAAAAAGGGACACGAACGGGACAGCGCCTATCCCGTTCGTGTCCCTTTGTGCTTTTTTTGTTAGATTATGCTCTAGAACAGTAATGAATTACTCTCTCAAATGCAACAAATTTCATTACAATCGGCCATGAGATTATCTCCGAAAAGCAATTCTGCATTTGACACGTATTTGAATAGACGGCATCGGAGTTGGCCCCAATCTAAAACTTCCCCTTAATTGTTGAAAATACGATCTAGTTCGAAACTATACGTAACTGCTCACAATCAATGTATTTACTTCTTTTTTTATTAGAGTCTCACGAAATATACCAAAAGGGACCTTTAGAAGTCGGATTGAAAAAGAAAAACCCGCATTTCCCCGAAGGGGAGTATGAGGAAGTGCGAAGCACGGGGTGATGCTATGAGGGGGCGCGCGCGACTAAACTGCAGAGCCGAGCGAAGGAGACGGCAGCGAGAGAGCACGACTGACGCGCCGGCGCCACACACACAACACGTGACGGCGGAGCGAAACACGCCAGGCGGTTGGAGAGGGGGTGAGCGGTGGGGAGAGTACGCACACGAGGGGCTGTTACCGGGCGAGGAGGGAGCTGTCAGCGCGAGGGAAGAGGCGGCGGCCGAGGGTGAGTGCAAACCTAACGGGGGGAGAGGCACACCAGCTGCATGGCGCCGTGACGTCACGGCGCGGAGAGGGTGCGAGGAGCCGGCGCGGCGCGCGCAGCCACGGCGCGGAGGCGCCAGCTGCACAACGCGCCGTGACGTCACGGCGCGGAGAGCGGTGCGGAGCCGGCGCGGGGCGCGCGCAGCCACGGAGCGGAGGGCGGAGCGCGCGCAGTCACGTGGGGCGTGACGTCGCTGCGCCATTGCTACAGACGCTCCTCTCCGCTCCTCGCGCCGTTGCTAGGGGAGAGGAGGAGGAGCGCGGATGCCGGCGGAGTTTTCGGGGTCGCTTAAGAAGTGCATTCGCACTTAAAACGAACGAATTTCGACGGTAATGCATTTACTGAGCCACATAAAATGCGGTGGCGATTTAGCGGTAAATGCAAGAGAAATGCGTTAGCATTACTTCGCAACTCTTTGAGGTCCCGCATTTGTGATTTAAACCGCGTTCAACACATTGCGAAATGTTGTTCAGGAGCTCACTCAACACACTACCTGCGTCTTCGAGAAGCGAATGTCAACTGACGGTGGTTCGGTGCAGACCACTGTCAGTCGAACTATATACATATATCCATACACACAAAATACACACAAACACGCAACGCACTCTTTAAAGCTCTACCATCCCCTCTCTACCTCTATCTACAGCACGTGACCGGCTTCCGACACTTCGCACGCACACATCTTTCCACTTTGACACTCCTAATGCTAACTCATTAAAAGAATTACGCTCAATTACATATGCGACGTTTCTTCCGTTTGTCGTTCAGCAGTGACCAGGACAGCACGACACGCTGCGTATACGCCAACTGCTTATTGGCTGAATTGAGCACAACGGGCAGCCCTGGGCAGTCCACTATAAGTCGAATCTGAAATTAGTTGTGGTATGCGTTCGCTCAAGGCTCTCATAAAAAGCTGTTTTCTTCAACCCACCACAGACCCCCGTCGAAGCTTGGTTACGACGTGGTGACTCGCTTCAAGTCCAACCTGACCAACTACGGCGTCTTCTACACGGACTCCAACGGCAAGCAGACAATGCCACGAGCGTGAGTACGAGCACTGCCTAAACGGGAGCGATTTGTTTGTTGTTGCATCATGCCTCTGCGAACGTTCTTTTTTTTTAAGTTTATTTTTTACTCTGGAACGGTTGCGTTTTAAAACTTAACCAGAGACACGACAATTATGAGAGAATACTGTTGCCTTGTGTCACATTTAGTCGAAGTACTTGCCTTCTCACGTTGTGTGCCCTATCGTTTAGTTTTATTCGTTTGTTTCATTCTGATGATGTGTGGTGTTTTATGGCGCAAGGGCCAGTTATGGCCAAAGAGCGCCATGTTTCATGCTGTACATACTTCAAAAGTGTACCATAAAGCAGTAAATATTCGTATTTTTTTTCTTGCTGTTAAAAATGATACAGATGTTTAACCATGCTACGTACGAGTACTCACATTGCGCTCCTGCGGCTTTTCTTTATTTATTTCTTTCTTTTTTGGAGAATCACGTTTTTGTTTGCTTTCTCTTATGTAGGATGTTGACAATGAGTGATATTTCGATTTTTTGCGGGCTTTCTTGTCTTGGCTTCCAGCTTGCAGCCGGCAGTATTACATAAGAAAAACGCACTTTGACTTGATAGATGAAGCACTGATTGCGATAGCAAAGTGTTACACATCTGAAATAAGGTTCGTGGTTTTATAGGGAAACATTCGCTTACTAAATAAATCTAAAAGAAAATACCGCCCAAGCTGAAACGTGCGGCCCCGGTGTTTATGACTGGGTTAATCCCGACGGTTCATTCAAGTCTTTCTCAAATATTGGTTACGTCTTTGTGTTTCTTAATGAGGCTACGCACACGTTCGGTTGCGATGGAGAGAACGACGTCACTGACGGTATATGCCCGTAGTCCACCGTTGTCGCATTGCCGCTTGCGAGGCTTCAAAATTAAATTGCTTCAAAATTAAACCTGTCCGTCAGTAAGACAATGAATGGCTCATAACCCCGTAAACAGCGGCCTTCCCTGTTACGACGGCAGAAGAGAAGTGAAATTCTACGCTGGAGTGATGAGCGGCAACGGAGCCAGCTGTAGAAGAAGACGACGACGCTCGAGCCATTGCCGATGATGATAGTTTCTGCGCACATCGGACGGACGGATGGATTTTGGTTTCGCCTAGCCATATACAGCTTTGCTGTAAAAGACTGTCGTCACGCGGGCACAGGCAAGCATGAAGCGATCTCACTCGATGCCCGCGAACGCACGCTGTCACAACGCTGGCGTGATGGAGAGCGCAAGCGGAGAGAAGTGAACGCTTCTACTGCCTCTCCGTTCAATGCGTCACCGAAATTTAAGTTTACGCGACCTACCAACACTTGGCGTGCGCGAATAAATGGCACATGCACCTCAGGCTTTGCAACCCATGGAGTTTACCTCCAAGATAGGGCGCGGCGGCGCACTGCTGGCCTAGAAGAAGAGACGCGCGCTCATCTAACCTCCATCTTCCCTCCCCTTCCTCATCGACCTTTCAGGTAATTCGACCTTAAGGATATTTCGACCAAATCTTGCTATCCTGCTAGTGTCAGAATTAACGGGAGTCGACTGTACCGGGATATATTCGCGTTTGGCGGTATATTCTGGTAATTTAAGCCTTGCTGGGGAAGTCGTTATTCCGCTCATTCTCTGGCGCAGCGCCAACGCAACGAGACCGTGGGACGTGAGCGACAAGAACAAGCGTGAGCGCCACCTGGTGCAGTCCAACTACTACCCCGTGGTGTCCTGGATCTACGTGCGGGACAGGAAGCGGTCGCTCCAGATGAGCGTGCTGCCTGACCGGCCGCAAGGTGGCACCGCCCACCAGCCCGGAACCATCGAGCTCATGGTATGCAGACGCGTATTAGACAAACCGAAACAGCGTATAACGCATAGAGTATTCGCGCTGGGAATGCCACGGACACAGAGTTTCTCACTATATTGTGACTTCGGATTGGCATCGTTCTCGGAGAGCCAGGACATCTTGAAAACGCGCCTGGCTAGCACCGTTCCGTCGGTCACAATGAATCAT
The DNA here is from genome assembly GCF_013339745.2 of Dermacentor silvarum. Classification (NCBI taxonomy): domain Eukaryota; kingdom Metazoa; phylum Arthropoda; class Arachnida; order Ixodida; family Ixodidae; genus Dermacentor; species Dermacentor silvarum. Next base: position 14,439,679 of record NC_051158.1, read on the forward strand.
TTCCTGCTAAATCAGCACGTAAAAAGCTGTTTTAGCTTTATTATTACACAAAAACATGTTTTGTTTAATTATGGAGGACTTGTTATTGGATGTACAACTATATGAAACGTTTTTTTTTTCAAAAGTATCAGCGGGACGCTAAAATTGGAGGACAGACGACAATATTCGCGCTCTCTTTGGAACATCTTGTCTGTTTTTTTTTTGTTTTTTTTTTTTTTGCTTTTATTCGCCTAATTATGCATTTTACGAGAGTAAACTTCATTGAGAGACGTAATATGGGTGAATGAAAACCTTTTAAGTAGATTTTGTTTTAAGAGCCCATTATATATGTGTAACCATATCCACGTTTTAGACAAAACATCGTGCAACACGAGCCAACACAAGCCTCGCAGACATATACATATACCGTCATTCCCAAGACGACACAGCGCCCTTTAGGAAACTCCCATAGACGGTGGCGCCAGATTACCCTCTAGGTGTTATAGTGAGAAACTCTATGGCCGCGGAGAAACCATGGCTGAGCCATCACATATAAACACTGCGTGGATTTGTCTAAGCTTCATACTACTGGCTTCGAGAAGTCTTGCGGCTTCTTATGTTCTTGGAATTAATTTATCTCAGAATGAGCTGTGGGCCAATGATTACGTGCTCATTTATTTCTAGCCTGTACCATTCCGCCGTCTTTAAATATTAGCTGACGTCGTCTGCCCACGCCGTCACCATGAACTGTTCGTTGTCGTGCCGATGATGATGGCGACTCCAAAACACTGGCACGGACCCTCGACGGGGAATTAGCCAAGAAGTGGTCGCTAGAACAAGTTGTCGTGCGTTCGGCGTCAATGTCGTCTTCGGCGCGCCTTTCTTTATCTTTACCGTCAACGCTGTCATCGGGCCGGCCAGCCATATCGCACTTTATGGGCATCACTTAAAAGGACACTAAAGAAGTGAAAAAAATGTTATGCAATGTTAGTTAACTGACCTTCTACAGTACCAGAAAAAGGGACGCTTAAAATAAGAACACAAAAATAAAAACGCCGCATCAGCTCGTCATGACGTCATGGATTTCGGCGGCGTCTGCTTAATTAAGCCTGGTTAGTTTTTTGGAACTATAAGATCGACTACATTCTATTCGGAAAGAGACAAAGACTAAATGTGGCAAGTTTTAAGAACATTTACTGAGCGACAACGGCCAAATACGAAGAAAAATTTTGAAATCCGCGACGTCAAACTGAGGTGCCTGGCGCAGAGGTCTCGGCGCGAATTCAAAGAGGCATAAATTTTTTACCTTCATATTTTATTACAATTCTAGACCTCTGACCACACGGTTAACGAAAACAGAGCTTCGAAAGAAAAATCCCGCGCCATTCCACAGCTGCGAAGGTGGATTACCAGCGAAGTAGTTTAGCACACGACATAGCTAGAGGTGAAACACAATTTAGATCAAAGGTATGGGCAAATTTTATTTCTCTTGAGCAGCGACGGCGGTTATCCCGAAGAAAGACACACGCACACACACTTTTATTTTGATCGGCGGCATAAATTCGCGTGGAAGACTACCACCACCTCGGGGAGCCGGAGGGAACTAGACACGCGCGACGGGACCGCCACGCCGGGAGAGCGGAAGGAAACTAGGCACTCAAGCACTTGGAACAACGACAAAGAGAGGGCGGTGCGAGCGTACACATGGCCGACGCGGGTCGCACAGCGGCAAATCCTTGAGAAAGTCTTACTATCTACCTGAGAGTCTACTGATTTTGAAAATGGTGTCTACTGATAACTAATCTAATGAAAATACATACCAAAGTGATGAGACGTATAAGCTTTTGCATAGAATGAAGCGATTTTGCAGCAAATTCGCGAGCTGAGTTTTTGCACACGTAGTCTGTTGACGGACACCTAAAATGCATAGAACCCAAGCCACAGACAGGTTCGCTGTAATCTACTTTACCAGCCTAAACTGATACGTTTCTCTTTAGCGTGCCTCTAAGGCTTCCCTCTATATTATAAGGTTTTCTTCAAGGATTGCCCTGACAAGTTTACACATTCTCGCTCTATCGGGCGACAGATCCACCGGCGCTTCATGGGCCACGACGGCAAAGGGGTGATGCAGTCCCTGAACGACCTGGGCGTGGACCGCAAGGGTCTGGTGGTGCGCGGCCGCCACCTGCTCCACCTGGGACCCATGGACGTGGCCGCGGTGCGCGTCCGACAGCTGGCCAACGGACTCGTCATGGCTCCCGTGATGGCCTTTTCCGAGGGCATATCGCCTCAGACCCGCTCGATTGAGACGCGGAACGTGAGTTCATCAATCGATGTGCAATCTACGAAGACGTTTTATACAGGGTGTTTCAGCGAACACTTTCAAAACTTTTTTTAAGGGTTACCTATGGTAGATTGCACAATTCTAGTTCATACGAGCTGGTCTGATCGAAGAGGTGGACATTACTTGCACAAAAAAATTGAAATGCATAATCGACTGATTAACAGAACATTCACTAATACGGTTTTTTAACTAATTACCTTATGGTCCATATTGCAATTTACGAATTCTAGCCGTGGAGTTCGCAAGGCGGATCCACTTGGAACGAATTCTCAGGATGACGCCAGTTTCGAGATAGTAGTTCCCGAACTTTGCGGAGAAATGCATTGCCTTTCCAGTTACTTTTGCGCTTCAATGCAAAAGGCGACGTTTTGTTAAGAAAGTAACTGGAACGCAAATGCATTTCTCCGCAAAGTTCGGGAATTAATATCTCGAAACTGGTGTCATCCTGAGAATTCGTTCCAAGTGGATCTGCCTTGCGAACACCACGGCTAGAATTTGTAAATTGCAGTATGGGCTATAAGGTAATTAGTTAAAAGCTTTATTAGTGAATATTTGTAATTACGTCTATTGTGCATTTCAATTTTTGTGCGAGTAATGTCCGCCTCTTCGAGTAGACCGGTTCATGAACTAGAATTCTCCTATCTGCCAAAGGTAACCTTTAAAAGTCTTTGACAGTGTTCACTGAAACACCCGGTATACAGAGAGAAATAAGTATTTGAAATTGCAGAGAGGCCGACCTGGGGTTGACTCCTCTAACCTGCTATACTCTGCGCGGGGATAGAAAGAACAAAGAAAAAAATGATTACCCCTTAACTGTGCTGGTTTACACTCCTACACTTGGGGCGTAAAATTGTGGAGAATTAAGTCATGCACCGACGATGGTCGTCGGTGCAAGCGAATAGCCGTATACGCTTCTACACTGTAAAACAATTTACGCCCTTAAAAGTGAAAAGGGTGTAAATGTGTCTAGGACTAACACCCAAATAGGGTTGGTCGCCCACAGAAACGGGCAGGTGAAGTATAAGCCAGGGCCGCAATTTTGTAGCGATGCCATTTCCGGTGATATTTCTTTCGGCGCTTTTTGGTGTTGGAGTGTCAGACACATTTACACCCCTTTTCACTTTGAAGGGTGTAAAATATTTTACAGTGTACAAAGTTATTATTGCTTTATTAAAGTATTGATGTGCTTGCTAGATGGCGTATATATGAGAAGTGAGGATATGAGGAGTGAAGTGAGAATTGTTGAAGTGAGAATATGCAGGTAGCGCTTGTTGTTTCATTGGGTAATTCTGTAGAGAACGAAGTCGTTAACCAGTACGTCCGTAGCCGCATAGCATGGGTGACTTTACATATAAGATAATTCGATGCAAGTTGTCTTCATCGGAGCGAGCGCCGGCATCAACAGCGACTGCCATGCTTCCCTCCCGACGTAGCCCTCTCTCGCCGTTTCCACAGAGGGAGAGGGCGCAAAAAACGAATTCCCCTTCAATGGCCCGAATATGAATAAAATAGAAAATACTTCGAAATCTGCGAAGTACGTCTTACTGACGCACCGGCGCTGAAGTTACGACGGCAAGCTTTAATGATTCCAACTTTGAAGTTAATTTTCTTTCCTATAATAGTCATCATATTACCACGAAATAACGGAAGTAATAGTTTTCGAGGAATGCTTTATCGGTATTGATTAGACTCACTAAGCGTGGACAGCTGGGCTAGTTGAAGTTCGGCGTTCTTGTTGTCTTTCTCTGCGCTGGAACGACGTTTCATAATTGATTGACTCAGCCGCGTATCTCTAGTATACTATCGCTTTGGGACTCAGTAAACATAATCCATATTGATCGCAGTTAATGTGCAACTCTCGTCACGAAGTACTAGCTGCGCACTGTTGCCGTTGTACGCATGCATGCACTCGCAGTTCCGCGGCCTCGGTGCTGCCCTGCCGCGCGGCGTGCAGCTTCTGACGCTGCAGCAGCACGAACCCAAGCGAGTGCTCTTCCGGCTCGAGTACATGCAGCCAGCCATCGTGCCCCGCGAGATGCCCGTGGCGGACGTGGCCGTGCCTTTGCACGTGAGTACACGAAGACCCACCTTCCTTGCTATACCATATGCGACATCTATCGCTTTATGCAGGGTTCGTCACCTAACTTGAGCCAAACTATAAAAATATGCAAACGTCACGTAGCTGGACAGAACCAATGTAATGTTGTTTGCCGTCGCTTGGAGATACTCAGAATACTTTTTTTTGCATTCCGCCTAAGTAGATAATTAGTCTTAAATAATCAACTACTCATATTATAATTAGATGAAAAGTGTCAATTAGAAAATTGTAGAGCAACATGAGAAACTCCCGATACGGCTTTCTGTTGCTTAACACGCGTTGCATAAATGGTTTTTTTTCGAGTGTGAAAGAAGCCAGCGAATACACGCAAAGTGCCTCGAGCGGCCATTCGCGCGGCATTTTTTTATTTTATCGTGCAGTCCTCGTGCCGTCTGTCGCAGCTATCATGTTTACTTGCGACGAAAGATCGCCATAAAATAAAGCTTTCTAGCTGTGTGACTAATGAGCCGGAATAAACTTATCTGCCATCTTCTTATCTACAACAGTTTTCCGAATTCTCGCCGCGGTGACGACCCCCGCTAATAGGGAGTTTTAGCACATGGCTTGTCCGTAAACTTGTCACCGTTTACGGATTACCGGCTTACCAGGACCTAGGGCTGTGGACGGCAGCAGCAAAGCTGGTGGACATGTTGTGACACTTTGTCCAATCTGTAATGCGTTCGAAACAATTTTGGGCTGCGTGAGTGTCCTCGTCGAATGAACTTTCAAAAGAGGCTATGAACTATGTCGCTACCGACGCTTTACACCAGCAGTCCGGTCAAATATGGTATAGGTCACGGCACTATTAGCTGCCGAAAATTTACACCAGCAGCGAAGTAGAATACACTTGGTTACTGCAATATTAGCCGTTTTGTGTTTGGTTGATATCTGCACCACCAGGTGGTAGCACCATACAGGCCGCATACTTTGCGCCCCCGCCCCAACGCCCAGTCCGCCTGCGTTTCCCCGATTACCGGACAAGCTAAACCTCTATTCCGCCAACAGCAAAAAGTCAAGTCACGGTGTACACATTTGTGGACGCGACTTATTTTTGTCATTTCCGTGCAGTTGTGGCAAGTAATAGACCACGAAAATTAAGCTTATAGAGTAAATCGAACGTTCTGCTTACCTCAAGTACCTTCATTTTACTTCTGAGGGAAATCTCTCGGTACCGAAGGTCGCTTTGGAGAAGGCACTACGGTGTTAGATGGGAGGTGTGACGTGGGGAGTTTCGGCAGCAATCGCGAAATAATTTTTTTTCTTTCTAGTAATGCTTGCAACCAATAATTAACTTGTGCAAGTCATTCGCGCTAGTGATTTAATTCTTTTTTATGAAGAAACGTATCATTACTGAGTGCACAATAATTAGATACTCAATCAGGCCGTAATTACGGTGACTCGTCATAAAATGCAGAAAGAGTCATGCTACAACTTTGACTTGCTCTTTATGGAGTCTGCAGCACATTGGCATAAAATTATGTAAATTTCATACATTTATGAACAGTCGATCATAATTCGTAACTGAAGTGGATAGAACTGCTGCACCCGCCGTGTTTGCTCAGTGGGTATGGTGTTGAGCTGCTGAGCACGAGGTCGCGGGATCGAATCCCGGCCACGGCGGCCGCATGTCGATGGGGGCGAAATGCCGAAAAACAGCCGTGTACTTAGATTTAGGTGCACGGCAAAGAACCCCAGGCGGTCCAAATTATTCCGGAGTCCCCCACTATACGGCGTGCCTCATAATCAGATCGTGGTTCTGGCACGTAAAACCCCGTAATTTAAAATCTGAATTTAATTTACAACTGGTGCAAATGACGCGCAGGCTCTGATGTCCACGTACCAGACGAGCAACGTACGCGAGGTGACCCTGACGGCGAGCCAGTGGGTGGAAGAGCAGCCCGAGCAGTTTGAGTGGAACGTCACCGTGGCCAGTGGCCGGCGTCGCGGTTACTCACCGCGGCGCAGCGGAGACGCCTTCGACGAGCAGGTCGGCAGCGGCAACAGGGGCGCCATCGTGAGAGCCCACATGGCCGTCGGCGAGATACGCACCTTCGTCGCCGACCTGGTGCTGCCCAAGTAGAGGAAGGGCGCCGCGATCTGCGTCTTCAAAAGAGAAAGTAAAAAGAACATCAATAACGCGTGCAGTGTGGTGTGTTCCATATACAACAATTCTAACAACGCCCCCTCCCCCCCCCCCCCCGCGTCCCTCTATACTCCGCAACTATATGTCCCCAATTGTGGACACAGTTATTAGTATTACCCTGCCCAGAGCCTTCGGTTTAAGGGATAGCGTGAAGAGGCATGTCGTCTCAATAAAGATGTGCACACTTATTGCTTAAAATTGCAGTTCGTACAATATTTTAGGGTTTTGAGCTCTATTCTATGCGTACGTATTACCAAGTAAACAAAAAAATGCACGCTAACAATTAAGTCGCGCTCGAGTCCATTAGTTGCGTAGCGACGCCTCACATGACCTCTGTTGTACGCGTGCGCGATTCTGAGCATGCATTTGGAAAAGGTACTTGCCCCGGTGGCTTTGCGGCTATGGTGTTCCGTTGCTAATTATGCACGACGTCGCGGGATCGAATATCCCGGCCGCGGCGGCAGCACCTCGATGGGGGCGAAATGCGAAAGCGCCCATGTCCCGTGCACCGGGGACACGTTAAAGATCCCCTGGTAGTCAAAATTAATCAGGAGTCCCCCACTATACCGCGTGCCTCATAATCAAATCGCGGTTTTGGCACGTAAAACCCTAGAATTCAATTCCATTCGAGAGGGTTTTCCCACCAAAGCAGCCGACGTTCCGTAATCGCAGCTGAAAAACACGCATCGAAACGCAGACTATATGGTTCAATCTTCTGGGAACCAGAGATTCTCGTTTGTATTATCGGGAGTACAAAATTGTGCGAACATGAATTAAATGCTTCAAGTTGATCCGCCACACGTGCTCTAAAATACTGACACCCCTTGAGGCGTATCTTGTCCAGAAACAATAATCGCCATCTCTCAGGTTTGCGATTTTTTCGTGGAAAACTCTGCGCTCTCTAAGATTCATTATATCAAGAATGTTATATGTCACACTGATAGTGCGCATGCCGTTCCTAACCTAGAAGTGTTAGAGAAACAAAAGGCACGTGAGATGTGATGAAGATTATCGTTTGAGGACGAGATAAGCCCCAAGGGGTGTAAACTTTAACGCAGTACATATATTGCTAGGTATACGTCTCATAGTTGCAAAACACCTGAATACCTGAATGCTAAACGCAGCAAACTATATATATATATATATATATATATATATATATATATATATATATATATATAGGGGACTTCTGGAAAGTTCACCACGCTGGACCCGCCGTAACAGATGCAGGAAAGAGATGACGAACTTTTCAGAAACAAGACATATTTACCTATAACGTTTTCGGCTGGTGGACCAGCCTTCGTCATAGTACAGTTATATATATATCATAGGAAGCCAACAAACATAGACACCAAGGACAACAAAGGGGAAATTACTTGTAGTCACTAATTGAATTAAAGAAATTATAAATTGCAATGCCTCCCTCGGAATAGTGGGAACGGCAAATGCTAAAAAAAAGCTTAGACCCATTAGAGGTTATCTTGTCCTCAAGCAATAACTGTCACGTATGTTGCCTGTTGGAAACTGAACCTGGCAACGTTCAACACGCGCACCTTCTCGAGTGAGGCTAGCTTAGCAGGACTATTTGAAGAATTATCAGGCATTGCCTGGGATATTATTGGCCTTAGTGAGGTTAGGAGAACTGGTGAGGCTTACACAGTGCTGACCAACGGCCACGTCCTCTGCTACAGAGGTCTTCCCGATAAGAGAGAATCCGGGGTAGGATTTCTAGTTCATAACAACATAGCGGGCAACATTGATGAATTCTACAGCATTAATGAGAGGGTAGCAGTCGTCGTAATAAAGCTGAATAGAAGGTACAAAATGAAGGTAGTACAAGCCTACGCCCAAACCTCTAGCCACGATGATAAAGAAATAGAACAGTTTTATGAAGATGTTGAATTAGCAATGAGAAAGGTACAAACTCAGTACACTGTGGTCATGGGCGACTTCAATGCAAAAGTGGGAAAAAAGCAGGATGGTAAGCAAGCAATTGGCAACTACGGCATCGATTCTAGGAATGCAAGAGGAGAGATGTTAGTAGAATTCGCGGAAAGGAATAGGCTCCGAATAATGAATACCTTCTTCAGGAAGCGCAGCAACAGGAAGTGGACCTGGAAAAGCCCCTAATGGAGAAACAAGGAATGAAATAGATTTCATACTCTCTGCCGATCCAAGCATAGTGCAGGATGTAGAAGTGTTAGGTAAGGTAAAGTGCAGTGACCATAGGTTAGTGAGGTCGAGGATTTCTCTCAATTTGAAGAGAGAAAGAGTGAAATTAGTCAAGAGGAAACAGGCCAACCTAGAGGCAGTAAGGGTAAAAGCAGACCAATTCAGGCTGGTGCTCGCAAACAAATATGCAGCTCTAGAAAAGGAAGATAACGACAACATAAAGGTAATAAATGAAACCGTAACTAGGTTGATCAAAGAAGCAGCAATTGAAGTGGGAGGTAAGGCACCAAGGCAACCAGTAGGTAAGCTCTCGCAAGAAACAAAGGACCTAATAAAGAAACGACAAAACATGAAAATGTCCAACTCAAGAGACCAGATAGAATTCGCTGAACTGTCAAAACTGATCAACAAGAAGAAAGTAAGGTATATTCGAAATTATAACGTGGGAAAGATTGAGGAAGCCGTAAAATATGGACGCAGCATTAAATTAGTAAGAAGAAAGCTTGGCATAGGACAAGGCAAGATGTATGCACTGAAAGATAAGCATGGAAATATCATCAGCAATTTCGATGACATAGTAAAAGCAGCGGAAGAATTTTATACTGAACTGTACAGTTCCCAGAGCAGCCAAGCTACTTTAATTCGAAGTAGTGAAGAACAGGATACAGTCTCCTTCTATAACTAGCGATGAAGTTAGAAGGGCCTTGAAATACATGACCAGGGGAAAAGCTGCTGGAGAAGATGGAATAACAGTAGATTTAATCAAAGATGGAGGATATATCATGCTTGAAAAGCTTGCGGCCCTTTATACACAATGCCTCACAACTTCAAGTGTACCAGAGAGCTGGAAGAATGCCAACATTATACTAATCCATAAGAAGGGAGACGTTAAAGAATTGAAGAATTATAGACCCATTAGCTTGCTTTCAGTATTGTATAAAATATTCACCAAGATAATTTCCAATAGAATCAGGGCAACACTTGACTTCAGCCAACCAAGAGAACAGGCTGGCTTCAGGAAGGGACATTCTACGATGGATCATATCCATGTCATCAATCAGGTAATAGAGAAATCTGCGGAGTACAATCAACCTCTCTATATGGCTTTCATAGATTATGAAAAGGCATTTGATTCAGTAGCGATACCAGCAGTCAGAGGCATTGCGCAATCAAGGAGTACAGGGGGCATACGTGAATATCTTAGCAAACATATACAAGGATTCCACAGTTACCTTGATTCTCCACAAGAAAAGTAGAAAGTTACCTATCAAGAAAGGAGTCAGGCAAGGAGACACAATCTCTCCAATGCTATTCACTGCATGCTTAGAAGTATTCAAGCTCTTCGATTGGGAAGGCTTAGGAGTGAGGATCAACTTCGAATATCAGCACCCTTCGGTTTGCAGATGACATTGTCCTATTCAGCAACAATGGAGACGAATTAGAGCAAATGATTGAGAACCTTAATCGAGAAAGTGTAAGAACTGGGTTGAAGATGAATATGCAGAAGACAAAGATAATGTTCAATAGCATTGCAAGGGAACAAGAATTCAGGATCACCAATCAGCCTCTAGAGTCTGTAAAGGAGTACGTTTATCTAGGTCAATTACTCACAGGGGACCCTGATCACGAGAAAGAAATTTACAGAAGAATAAAATTGGGTTGGAGTGCATACGGCAGGCAATGCCAAATCCTGACTGGGAGCTTACCACTGTCGTTGAAAAGAAAAGTGTACAATCATTGCATTCTACCGGTGCTAACATATGGGGCAGAAACTTGGAGGTTAACAAAGAAGCTCGAGAACAAGTTAAGGACCGCACAAAGAGCGATGGAACGCAAAATCTTAGGACTAACGTTAAGAGACAGGAAGAGAGCGGTGTGGATCAGAGAACAAACAGGGATAGCCGATATTCTGGTTGACATTAAGCGCAAGAAATGGAGCTGGGCAGGCCATGTAATGCGTAGGATGGATAACCGGTGGACCATTATGGTTACAGAATGGATACCAAGGGAAGGCAAGCGCAGTCGAGGTCGGCAAAAAACCAGATGGGTTGACCAAGTTAGGAAATTTGTAGGCACAAGTTGGAATACGCTAGCGCAAGACAGGGGTAATTGGAGATGGCAGGGAGATGGCAATGCAATGCACGCAAGGTCTTGCATTGCATTGCCTTCGTCCTGCAGTGGACATAAAATATAGGCTGATTATTATTATTATTATTATTATTATTATTATTATTATTATTATTATTATTATTATTATTATTATTATTATTATTATTATTATTATTATTATGTTGCCTGCGTTTTCTTTATTTAACATTCCGCGCTGGCGATTTTCCAGTCAGGGATACCATATGTGACACCAGTTATGGCATCCACTTCCCGGCCTCGAAATACCCGCAGAGTGCGCAGAGGTAAAGTATTAGCAAATCACCCTTCTGCAATAAAAAAAAAAATTTAAAAACGCCACCCTTACCATGAGAAGACGCTTGATACGCCAGAACAAAAAAAAAAAAAAAAAAAAAGGCAAGAACGAAAGATGGGTGGCAGCGCCACCCCAACGCCTTGAAATTGCCGCACTATCTCTCCGTGACGTCATGGATTTTGAAGCCGTCTGCTCGGGCTCAGTTCACATTGTATCGGTGAGAATAGAGTACGTAGTATTAGACTGCACTTATTAAGTTTCAGGAACTTTTACTGGACCGTAACGGCCGAAATGCGAGAAAACAAAAAAAAAAAAAAACGCTGTGCAATCCATGACGTCACACTGACGTTTCGGCCATGAGATTTCGGCGCGAAATTCAAAAAATAAAAGTCTGACGGCAATTTTCTCTTCTAATAATCAACCTGTTACCGCGAAACCAACGAAGGCGGAATTCTTGAAGAATAGTTTATATCAATCTAAATTTATTCAGTGTTTCTCTCTAGTGTCTCTCGAAATAATGAAAGGCACGCAAGGTATATATGATCATTGTTTAGCGACCAGGTAATCCCTGAAGGATGCAAACTTTTTCCCATAGTGCAGCTGATAGGTCTTGCATTGGTACTACAAGTGCCGGAAGCAACCGGCGTGACAGTCACGGCCGGCTCATTCTTCTAGAAATCGGCACGGCAGAGTACACGACGAACATCTGTTTCGCTGCCGGCGATCGCAGCTCAATCTCGCGCACGCAAAGGCGGGAAAGATGCGCGCCGTCTTCCACTCGCGCGAAATACTGCGGGGGCAATGTAGGAAGGAGAGGGGGGGGGGGGGCGCATTCCATCATCGCGCGCTCGCTCCCGGGCGGCTGTATCTGGAGAGCTATCCGCGGCAGGTGCACAGCCCGCTGTATTATTGCGATAGCAATTATATGGACACTTCAACCGGATTTATGCCGTCGTCGTCGCCGTGAGGTTCCCTATAGATAAAATCTTCGCCGCGCGCCGTATGCCCGAGCGGAAGCGTGCGGGGACGCGCGCTGTCACGGAGAGCGAACGCACTCAATCTCCCACGCGCAAGCAAGGAAGCGGGAAGCCAGCGCCGGAGGGAGCAGGGGGGGGGGCAACAACCGCGCTCGTCGCTCCGCCCGCACCGTCTCTTATCTCCCCACGGCTCCGACCTTTATGCGCCGTGCATTCGCCGCTCAGTTTCAGTTGAAGCGATAGACCGCACGTACCTTCGCCGCTGCGGCGTTTGCGCTTGCTGCCAGCGTTTTGACAGTCGTTGTCTGCAGTCATTCAGTGTGATCTACTCATGTTTGTTTGTGCGCGCTCACACCGCAATTAGTAATAGTCGGGCCACATTTTCCAACGCACGCTACACATGCAATGCTGCCCGGGTCGGCAGTGCAGCGCTACAGGTGTGTCCCTTCGCACGCGCGCTGCCCACGGGAAGCGCTTCTCATCAACACCACCGTTTCACACGCGCCTTCTCGTGGTCATCGAGTCTCTCTTCATGTCGGTCTACTTACGCCGCAGCACACCTGCTTACTTAATCAGCTCATGTTTACTACAATTCATATTGCTACCAAAGCCGCTCACCTTACTTTGTATGACATTGCTGTGTTGCTATCGCATTCATTGCTTCGCCCTTAGGGCGAAACTGTGACATTTTTTTTTTCGCGGCTTGTGCGCGCGCGTGACATCATGCTTGTTAATTTAGTTAGGACGCCTATATTTACAAGTTTATACGGTCGATAAAGCTACTATCCTTACTTTGTATAGCTGTTCACTAATTTGCTAGCGCAAGCGATTTTCGCCCTTTCAGGCGAAAGTGCGAGTTTTTTTCCTTCCTCCATGGGCGATCGCCACTGCCGCTTAATGAAAGCAATAAGCCGGGGTGCGTCTTTCCACCGAGCGGCCGTGCAAGGCTATAGGATATACCGTGTGTCCCAGCTAACGTTAGGCAAACTGTTCAACGAAAAAGAAAGATTTAAAAAAAAAACATGGTGCCTACATTATAATAATGCCTACAATTATAATACCTACAGTGCTCGGTCGTCAGCGTTCTGACAATCGAACACCGCGAGTTTTAAAATTGTATCTTGTACCATGTTCGTTTAATCAATTTTTTTTTCGTTGAACAGTTCCGTTAGCTGGGACACCCCACACGTACGGATATGGGTGAGATGAAGCTACACCGCAACATAAACTTTATTCTGTGGACTTAAAAGCGAAATTAAAACACTAAAACACTACATGCATATGCAAAGGACGAACAAGAACACACAGCCAACATGAAGAACCACAACGTTATCGAAAGAAGAAGCTAACATAAGGGAGAAACAAAGCCAACAGTGGCGAGCGAGAGAAATCGCATCATGCCTCTCAGTACAATCTGGTACAATGTTTTCGAGGCCGCCCATAGCTTCGGTAGCGGACGTCCCCTTCACAAAACGGGCAGCGGGGACGACCTTGAAGGTACGTGAGCCGCTCAGAGGCGCCAGCTACTGTTCACCGGATGTTCAGCCCGGAAACGGCAAGCCCCGGAAAAAAACTCGCGGCACAAGTTGAGTCGCAGGCGAAGTGCGTCGTTCTCGACTAATCCGCGTCGTTCCAGGTCCTGAGCAAACATGTTCGGCACAGTCCTCCACATAACCCTTACTGGCTCGTTCTCGTAGTGTTTCCTCGCTTGGCCCGCCGCATCTGCATTCGAACTCTTGTATATAATTGTCAGCGCCGTTTCAAAGTCATACTTGGGATCTCTCGGATGCACGAACAGTAGCGACGCGCATGAATCGTAGAGGGGCTCGTCGTAGGACCCTCCTGCGAGGGCATAGACGTCACCGTGAACCGTACCAGTTTCAGGTGAAAACGTCAACTCCACAACGATGCGGTGTCCATAAACGCACTTAAATGCGCCGACGAAAACCGTAAGCGGCGTTAGCACGTCTTTCGCGACGAATGACGCCCATTCTCTAACGATCCACTGATCAGAGCTGGAGGCGCTCGGCGCTCTCTGTGCGTCTGGTTGTCGGGGACCTACTCCTGCGTACATCCGAGACACTGCTTGGTTTTCAGCCGATTCTCGAAGCCCGCACACAGCCGTGGAAACGCTAGAGGCCCACGCTGGGTTCGTGACGACGGTCTTGCCCTTTTCTTCGTTCGAGGCTTCTTCGACCGCGTTCACAGCCAGCAAGTTTCGATCGCATTTTCGGGCGAAAACACCGATGATGGCGCGTTCACTTTCGGCTAGGGCACCCTTGATCTCAGACACGACTTTGCGCCGGTGTTGGTCGAGTGCGGCAAGGAAGGTGTCGCTGGCGGCTTCCGGGGCGTCCGTCACAGCGCCGGGGACAATCGCGGGCGTTTTACCATGGCCTCTAAGATTCGCGCGCCCGCCAATGTCGGAGGCCGTGGTCGTACCGTTTTCCTCGGCACTGAGATGCCCCTCAGACGATTGGAGCTTCGCACGGAGGGAAGCGTTCTTCGCCAAGATAATGTCCAGCGCTTCCCTTAATTCCGAGAAGGAGTTGACGAAGTTGTCGCCTAGCACGTCGCTGGGAAGACAGGGCAACTTACACGTCTCCAAGTGGCCCGCGACGTCCCGGTGAAGAACCTTCACGCCGCAGCTTTGGCAATTCACGGAGTGGAACCTGCAAGACTCGGCGAAGTGCTGGAGCATGGCGGAAGCGGCGTCCTTGAGGTCACAGCCGTTCTTCGCATTCCAGCAACGCACGCGGCGACCGAGCAGATTGGCCTTGCTTATGGTACCCGACCATGCCAACTCCTCTTCTCCGAAGACTTTCTTGTCCAGGGGGCAGCGGGTGTCGCCGCCCTTGTTGTCGTGACCGCAGCAGGAGCGACACATCGTGTGGTGACAGGGCAATAGGGCCGACAGCGGTGACACCATTCGGCACACGCTGCACACCGAGGTCTCGGCAAACGGTTCCAGGAAGAATGTAGGCCGCCAGTCGAGACCGCTGCCGAAACCGAACACGGTTTGCGTGCGTACGGGGACCACCATCACTGGATGCGCTTTCGGAGACGGCTGGGCTTCAAATCATCTGCGCACCGATCGTTCCGCTATTTAATATCGCTGGAGGATGTCGATGTTGCTGGCGCGATGACGCCAGACGAGCACTTATCGCACTGCACTGCACCATCACTGCCATGACAGTCGACGGAAGCGTCGCGTTCGCTGTACAGGTCAAGAGTTAATTGGCGTTCCAGGATCCACGTGGTTTCCCTGGTGGCTACGAAACTGCGAGGGACTTTCACTATACTGCAGCTGTAAAGTGCGTGCGATGAAGAAGTCACGGAACCGGGCAAGGCAGCTATTATCGCGCAGGAAACGCCCGAGACAGTGTCAATATACTGTTCCAGTATAGTTACTGATGTGAAGCATGCCTAATAAAATAAAAACAGTCTTGCCTCTTGCTCACACTACTGCTAGGACATGCGCAGAAATGCAGGGGCACGATGACTGTCCAAGTATACGCGAATACCCGATGTACAGCGCACTACACTGTACCCGAAGCGCGTCATGTGCGAGGCATGCCGTGCTCACCTCTACGTTTCCTTGTGGACACGCTGCGCGCCATCTGTTGGTACCGCCGTGAATTTCGCTCATACTAAATGGCACATACGCACGCCTTCGCAAGGTCCATTCCGACATCGATGTAGTTTCAACTCCACTCCAACAACTAGTCGATATTCTTACCCCCGGTCTCCCCCCGCATTGCCAAAGGTACGACCTGTCTTTCCACAGGCCAAGATGGAAGCTCATTACGGCAAGCTTCCTCGACGCCAGGCGAGCTACGTTCATGTACCGCCTGGCGCGGGGCTGTTTGCCGATTAGCTACAAACCCTTCACAGCCATCCCGGCTCGTGGATGAGTGTGCCCTTTTTGTGGTTTTCGAGAGGATACAGTTCACATCTTTTCGCAGTGTTTACTTTCTGCTGCTCTCCCCCAACGGATAGCTAGTCTGTTTAGTCTCCTGGGCGTTTCATTTCAGACCGTTCGTTTCCCGCACCCTTTGCCTAAGCAGGCGATCAACCAGTTCGTGCTTCTTCTCGTCGAGTGCTCATACCAAGTTTGGTTAGCACGCTGTGATGCGGTTTTCGGGGGGGGGGGGGGGGGGGGGAGGTTCGGGCGCCGGGTCTTCACGAAGTGCTTGGAAAAGCGCGGATGGAAGTCTGGTTCATCTCACCCGGGAGCGGCATCACCTAGGCGAGAAGTTTCTCGAAGTGTGGGCTCGCCCTGCTGTGATTTTCGATGAGTCAGGTGGAAAGCTTTCCATTAAGTTATGATGCATGCTTCTAAGGTCACTCGACTGGACAGCATGTGCCAGTCGATCAACGTCTTTCCGTTCGCCTCAGCGGAACACAGAGTTGGAACCGGTGGTAGCGCAACAGAGTGCGCTGCGCCGCAGACGGCTTCTGTGGTCTCCATGGTTGTTTGCCTTGACACCTTTTGCGTCGAGGTAATCCGAGGGTCTGATGGGCTCGTGTCCCTGACGACCGACATGGCTGTTTGTGTGAAGCGCGAAATAGCACGGTTAGTGCCGCTCCACAGTGGTCCCCTTGTCCGGGAAGGACCGTTGGCCCAAACCAAAGCCCCCCACCCAGTCAGCCCAGATAGGAAGGGGGGGGGGGGGGGGGGTCGGGATGCCGGGGTCAATGTACCGAATGATGCTGGGTTGATGAGTACATGTAAGCTCTGGGGCGCGGTACCTACGGGTGCGAAGTCCTCTTCCCATCTGACAACGGCACACAGTGACCCAAGTCCGGTGAGCGTTTTTAATTCTAACAAATTCTGTTTTGGTGCCTGAGTGCCACGAACAATGAAATCAATCGTAGTTTTGGGAGAAAGAAATTATAATTGAAAAAATATAGATGTGCCAGTTCAGTCAAAATTAACTAAAAATTAAAGTCTGTTTTTCTTCGTGCCAAAACCACGATATGATTATGCGGGACACCTTTGTGCGGGACTACGGATTAATTTAACCATGTCCTTTACTGCGCAGATAAATATAAGTAAGTGTCTTTTTGCATTTCGCCTCCATCGAAATGTGCCAGGGAGTCGAACTGGCGACCTCATGCATAGCAGCGCAGAGCCATAGCCGCCAGCCCCCATGACGGCGGGACCGCCCGGTCAGCCAGAAGCGCGTTTTGCAGTTTTTAATGAGTCCGCATTTTGATTAGCACCCAATGAAAAATCGTAGTGGCTGCGGCTCTAAAAATATTTAATGTGGGTCAATAGCACTGATTCTAATTAATTACCGCAAAGAATCACTGCTATGATACCGAGAGAAAACGAAGCATTGTACTATCGGTACAGTGCCTTGACTATACTTAGTATATTCTAGGCACTGTACTATCGGCCAGAAAAGTAAACGGACCACGGCTCCGGCGGAAGGATTGGCTGCCTGGCCACAACGGGGCGCTGCTGTCTCGCTCCGCGCGCTTGGGTCGAGAGTGCCGTGGGTGACGTTAACATGCGTTTCGCCGCAGCTCGGCTGGACCCGGTGAACAATAGATGCTCTGACGTCACGCCAGATATTTCCTCCCTAGGTTGTCCCCAGAATTTTTTTTTTCCCCTCTGTGCGTTTCTTATGACGCTGTGAAGTACCTGGCGCGTCACGTGAACATGGCCGGCGTGCTTGGAGGGAGATCGGAAAGATCACACAAGAGTTGAGATATACTGTAGTTGAGATCACCTGTTAACTGTGCAACGGCTAAGTGCGTCAGCCATCGCCGCGTGTTTTAGAGTAAACACTTCACTCAACGCAAGAACATCTGAGATCACTGCAAGAAACATGTGGAGGGGTGACAAATGCGGCATGCGGTGACGTACCTTCGTTGGAAAGTGTTTTGCGACCGAAATAATCGCAGTGTGACGACGTACAAGTTTGACGTTAAGCTTCTCCCTCACTCTCGCGCTGTGTCTTGTCACGCTTGATAAAATGTCTAGTGCGTCGTCCGGTTGCTCTGCTGCTGGCGGTCGCGATGAAAGGGACCGGGTATGGGTGTCTTGCACTGGAGTTTGAGGTATAGTAGCGGCGCCTGGTGGCGGCGAAAAACGTCATCTGGGTAGTACCAGCTTGGATAGTATTGAGCCCTGGCTGTGGCGAAGCACGTTTCTAGCCCGCGTTTTGCGTCGATTCGCACTTTTTTCTGCCCTGTTTCGAGTGCGAAAAGGCTCGTCACTTCTCACAGACCATGGCGACCAGGCTGCGAGCTGGCCGCAGCCTATAGTTTTACAAAAACGGACTCTCCGTGTGCCGTGGGACGTAATGCTGTAAGCAGAAGACATCGGCGACGCCGATCCGGAGAGACCTAGCTCAGCCTCGAAAAAGCGTCACCGTCGTTATTGCTGCGTCGTGGGCTGCCATGAACAAGACGGCCTGAATCCCAACATCAGATTCTACCGTTTTCCTTCAAGGCCTCACGCTGCGGAGCGTCGGGCGCGTTGGATAACTGCAGTTCGTCGCGCTGGGTAAGCGAAATGGGAGACCGACATAGCAGCAGGCATGGCTGGTCATTCACGATCCGAGACTCGGCCACAGCGACAATTAACAATTCGACCGGTGCGAAGTGGTTAAGTGACCAAGTGTGTGCAAATGACCACAAATGGTGGGGCTGATTCGGTGACAATTCACTACCCCACTACGAGCAGCACAGGTTAGAGAGTTGAATGTGCTCATCCTTGACCTCAAGCCAGCACGTTGAGGCAGCACAGCAAGGTAGTATTGATTACAGCACATCGATGTTCGAGCGCTGTCATTAAAAGCTACATCAAGCGAGCGGTGCACGAGCGCGCGCTGCAGCGCGATTCGCACGTACAGCGGTGAGCCGGTGAACACGCGAGCGCGTGGCCGACGGCACTATCAGCGCCGCGTAACAGCCATCGTTGGAAACATTGCACATGCGCAGCATGTGCTTTGCGAAACACTCTTTCCACCGCGCGCATCACGTCATCGATACGCTTGTTCGTCGTCTGCTAGCCGCATTTTTTGTTCGCTGAGCTGATACCTTCTGCATTTCAAGGTCCATCTGGATTGAAGATTGGCGCGTGAAGGAAAAAAGTGAGTGTAAGAGGGATAATTATTAAACTTTTTATTCAAGAAAATTGCACTTTTGCAATTCAAGTTAAACAAGACCATGAGAACAAATATAAAAACATGAGCAAATCTAATAGCGAGTCATGTGACCACTTACAGCAACGACTGCAGCTATTCTGGACGGTAACGAGTCGTAAAGTGATCGAACATATTCCCGATCGGCTTTCAGCCTTTCCCACTCGTTGCTGACTTGCGCCCACAACTGGTCCGAAGTCGCGGAATAAAGGGGCTTCCTTGCCAAAGAAGCTTTCAGACGGCCCCACACGTTTTCTATCACATTCAGGTCCGCTCCTTTCGGAGGCCATTCCAGTAGCTGCATGTGCTGCTCCGCCTGGAACTCCTTGACAGCCCGCGCCGTGTGTATCGGTGACCGGTCCTGTTGGAACAGGTAATCGCCGTCTGGGAATAAACTGCTCGCATATGGCAACAGCACATTGTTCAAAATGTTGCAGTATTGTTCCGACGATAAGTGTCCACGTATACGTTGCAGGGGCCCTAAACCATATCTTGAAACAGCACCCCACACGTTCACACTCGATCTCCCACTGGCAGAAACACCTTGCACGTTGTCCGGGTCGTTCCTGCGTGGCATTGTGACGTTAACTAAAACAATTGCTTTTCAAAGCAGGAAGTTTGCCTCACCGTGTGCCTGGTAGTCTCCAAACACGCAATCTTTGGTCTTGTCGCGTCGAAAACGTTGACTCATCCGAAAAGATGACGCGACCCCACTCTTCTGATGTCCATGCTTCGTGCAGCTCAGCGAACTGCCGTCGTGCGTCCTTGTTTGCCGCCGTTAGTAGTGGCTTCTGCGCTGCGACGCGACTGTGAAGGCCCGCAGTACGCAGGCGACGTCGAACAGTGGTGTCCGAAACGTCCAAATCCAAGTCCTCGCGTATTGCTGGGGCTGGCAAGAAAGGGTTACGAACAGCAGCTGCAACTATGAGGGCGTCTTCATCGTCTGTGGTAGCTTTAGGGCGGGGCGCGCGGGGTGCATCCTGAATGCGACCTTCATACTTGTAGGCTTGAATTATCCTGTTCACAGTCTTCAGGGGCCTATTAACTAAAGCGCCAATATACCGCTGGGAATAACCTTTCAGGGAAAGATCGACAATTGAGCGCCGTTCATCATCGGGAACCCTAGCCATAATACGATCTGGCGACAGAATGAACGGCTGCGAAAGATGTTTGGTTGTTTTATATACGGCGTTGCATGCACAACAACTTTGAAGGGAACGAATAGACACGCCCCCATAGATATACAAGTTTTTTTGTCTTGTTCTGTTCAAGCACAGATGTTTAAAGAAATCTTAAAATGCAGGATGCATGGGCTTAGAAAACAAAAATGCGGCTAGCAGACGACGAACAAGTGCATTCATGACGTCATGCGCGCGGTGGAACAATTATTTCGCGGAAGGCGTGATGCGCATGCGCAATGTTTCCAGTGATGACCGTAACGGGGCGCTGACAGTGCCGTCGGCCACGCGCTCGCGTGTTCACCCTAACAGTGCTCACCGCTGTACGTACGTTAGTGCGAGCTTATACGCATTGCATCAGTTATTTATCAATTGCTAGACAGATGGCCACTACTACAGCGCAGCCATAACTACTTGTCTAGCGGCAAGCAGTCAACAAAGATTGCAGGAGACCTGCCGTTTCGCGGCATGTCGAAAGACCACTGCCGTCGCGGCGCGTACGATCGTGCGCTCGAGCAGTTCGTACACCGCGGCATGCTGAAAGACCGCTGCCGTCGCGGCGCGTACCGTCGTGCGCTCGAGCAGTTCCGTACACATGTCTGCTTATCGCTGCTGTGAATTCATTTATAGAAAGCATTTCCTCGCGTTTGTGCGCCTGAATCTAGCAGCGTGCAAACCTTACCTGAAGTTCAACTTCGCAGGAGCGTGACTCGCTTCACTTGCGATTGACACCGCGCGAAAACTTCGCCGCTTATTTCTTGAACGGCGTACACGTATGCGGGTTGCATAATTTCTTGCCTTTACGCAGCATGCCACCCATGGAAAAATCTTCGGCGCCCGATATTCGCTGCAAGCCGTGGTACAACACAACCGAAAGTGGCGGGTCCATATTGTAAACGTGCTTGCCGAAGCAGACGACCGAGCTTGGTACTACCCAGTTTCGGATTGAGGGCGCTTTTTAACACCATTTTTGCAGCGCCCCCTGGGCAACGCAAGAGCCCCTATATTCAACACACGGCGCTGTCGCCCACTAGCCGACTGCCGCAGGGAGGGTTCAAAGTACACGGCAAGCTTCGCCGGTGCGCAAAACATGTGACACCATCTAACTCCCCTAACTCGCCGCACGAAGTTGGGACGGCAAGATTTTGAACGCATCTCTCGTGGTCAGCGCGTCCCCATCTGCTGGTATTAAATTCCGCGTCCCTGTATTCCGGCTTCGTCTTGTCGTAGAGAAACCTGTAATCGCGTACAGTTTCCAGTGATCTCCCTAACGATGTAGCGAGCGCACACGGAGAAAGCCATGGAGTGAAAAGCGGACGGCGCCGTCGCCGCGGGAGTCAAGCCGGGGGCAAGCCGACGTAGCTACGGCCACCATTCCTGCATCGCTGATTGGTCACGTCGGCTTGCGGCAGCCGGAGAACGTCGCAAAAATCGATCTTGAATCCATTCTCTGCACGGCAAGGAAACCTTGAAGGACGCGCCTTGACGGGCGTGAGCCCAACCGCCCGCGCACGTCAGCCTGTGAGCGTCAAACGGTGCAGACCAGCCGCCGTGCCGCTAACGTGAACATGGCTTTATCCCGCAGGCGTGAAAGAGGGCGGCGGCGCCTTGCGCACTCTTGCGTAAACTCGAGCAGCAAGGCGACATACACTAGTATGGAAGGTTAGGTCAATATAGGAAAAAAAAAAAAAAAAAACAGAGCAGGTCTTTGTTCTTTCACAGTGCCGGGGTTTTATTCCCTGCGGCCGTGGGCTACTGCGTGCGACAGCGCCATGTGTTGAATACCGGTCCCTTTCATCACGACCGCCAGCAGCAGAGCAGCCGGACGACGCACTAGACATTTTGTCAAGCGTGACAAGACACAGCGCGAGAGTACTGAGGGAGAAGCTTAACGTCACCTACGGCACTCTCGACCCAAGCGCGCGGAGCTCTACTCTTTCCTCCGTCGTCTCCTCTCCTAAAGCGCGTGCTTTTTGCTTTATTTTTTGCTTGCGAAAGCAAGTCGACGGTGGCGGCCCCAGAAAGACCACGTTGAAACTAGAGTGACCTGGATTCTAGGTCACTCTAGTTGAAACTTTCAGACCGGACGCGCGCCGCCGCCGGCAACTGCGGCTGCGCAGAGGACTTTCAACATGGCAATGAGGCGGAAATATATATATATATATATATATATATATATATATATATATATATATAAAGAAGTAACATATACACATGTTATGTACTCGAGAAGCGTTTGATATTATGTGTATATATATTTTTACACGTTACGTGTATATATTATATAAATATATACACATGTAAACAAGCCCGTCACAAAACTGGATGTAGCGTAAAAGATAAAAACGGTAAAAACTGCCCCACGACTACACCGACTAAACGATTAGACCTGCGACTAGACTTCCAAGGTCACCAAAATATGACAGACTACAGACAAAAAAGCACGCTTGTCATGAGCGCTTTCGCCGCGAAGCCGAAAAAAGCTGGCATATGTGTGGCCATGTTCGCGGACCGCTGCTGCAACCGTCTGTACGTGTTTCTGGCACTTCGAGATGTACGGTTTTCCTCGAGGATACAGAAATTTGCTCATGCGCCAGCGTCGTATCGCTAACCTTTAAAGAAAGGGCTTAATCCCAGGAACGTCAGCAAGAGTACTTAAAGGGAGTAGCGCCGCTTCTTGTCACAGTAGGTTTTGCGCACGGTATATACACACATCTACCCCAAGTGGCACGTAAACTTACGCTCACTCTTTCGCCAACGTGTCGAGAATAAGTTAATGGGCGCATACTTGAATATATGCGCACTGTATACGCACAATAAATGACGGTTCTACTCCGATAGCGCACGAATGGTCGCAGCTGAATGCTTCGTGACGGTCCACAAGGCGTGAGTTACTAGCGATAATACATCTCTGCTACAAGATATTACAGTGCACAGAACAGCTACGTTTAAAGCCTTATGCGCAGCAAGAACAAAACTATCTAAAGTGAGCAGACCCGCGAGCGATTAGGCAGAAAATAATCATATAGTGACCGCACCGAGGAACTTGACTGAGTCAGAATAACGACAAGCCGCTGCTTCAAAATATTTGCCAAATAAAGAACGAAGAGCAAAACACACTATAATCCTGAGTCAATCCATAGCGGAAAGTTTGGATAGCTTGGAATTCATATTTAGCCCCGCTTAGCAAGCACCATACGCTGCTCGTGCCGTTTGGACGCCGCTTAATCAGTTCCGCATGTTCTCTGGATCTGCGGCCAAAGCTTCGTGTCGTCCAGCCAGTCACTGTCTACGATATCTCCCGAAATAGAGGTTTGCAAGCCGCATGCACCGGCGTCATACACATCCATCGTAAACACGGAGGCACCACGTGATCAAACATGGCAGCGCCCACGGGATCGCCGCGAAAAGGGTCAATAGTTCGCGTAGACCACGTTTAGTCTGGTGCGCTGAAGGTATGTTTGGTCCTACCTATTGAGGCACCACGGCATATAAAAGTCACAAGGAGGATCGATTTTATATAGGGGTCCGTACTGATGGCTTGCATCTGTCCAGAGTGGTCCAGAGGGATCGCTGTAAACGCCTAGCGTTTGCCGCGTCTTTTCTCGAGACACGTACCATAGGTTGCACGGACGTCATCGCGGACGCCATATTGGGGTACCAGCAGGTCGAGATGGGGCGTAAGCAAGGACCATGACAGCATGCAACAAAAAGCGCGTCTTGCGTCGAACGTCAGAGCGATAACAATGATAAACCGGTGAAAAACAATCGCCGTGAAAAAGCAAAACAGTTTGCGCGTGATAATACGTTGCACTGACGTCATCGTAGTGGCCATCTTAGGGTACCAGCGCGGTGAGATATGGATGCGTGACGTCACATGCATACTATCCTCTCGAAGTGTCAGGAACAGCTTTATATCGGCACAGTCAGCCTCGACGTTGCCTTGTATTCCGCAGTGGGCTGGTAACCACCTGCAGTACGACGCTGTGATGCAGTTCGTAGGCTTTTATTGCACAGGCTGACGAGTTCTTCCTGCGCACGCACCTGTTCACCTCTTGAGTCGGTGAAGATTATTCTAGTACACGTACTCTAGTAAAGATGTAAATAAAAGCTGCCCGCAGTGCACCTAGTTCAGTGGCTGTAGCTTATAAGCTACTTGTGGCAGAGATGGTAACAAACGCAGACGGAATCCACACACCGATGGCAGATGATGTTGGCGGAGCGGAGCCATCAGTGTAAATATGATGGTGAGCCCTGTAACTGGTGTTCATATGCTCTAGAGCAAAATATCTGAGCGCTGAACAGGGAGTATTTCTCATGTTCTTGATCCCAACAGATAGCAGCAGCAAACTTTAACAGTACCTTGTTAGAAAACTGGTTTCTAGTACTCTAAAATACCAAATATTTCCTATTAGAATATGAACAGTTACAGGGTTATATTCGATTCGTATTCGAAACTTCTAATATTCTCCCGCCCTCAATTTTGTGTTTTTTTTTTATTCACGCGCACACCCGTGGTTGTTTCTGCATGCAATGAAACGAGAGGTGCTGTACTTACTGACTAGGTGGTGATGGGCTGGAGTTCGAAACAGTTCTTCAACATTACGATTAACTATGAGTTGGCAAATTACGCACGTGGACCGAAACCCAACTTTACTACAAGCTCATACATAAACAAAGCCGGACAGTCTGGTACAGCCATATAGTACAATACACTATGCGGCAAGTATAGTACACTACAATCACTTTGTTTCCACACGTTTCTACTGAGATTACTTCAATCACCTTGGTTGAATGTCACTATTATTCATAATTGCTATTATTCTAATAGCACCAGTCACGATACGCTTTCTTACCACCTAATTGTGCAAAACGGAGAGTCTGTTTCGATTATGGTTTCGATTTCGTTTTTGCATTGGCCAAAGGCAACTCAAAGCTGAAAGGAGGCGTTCTGCGTGACGTCATGGGTGGGATCTGGAAACGCTGTGCTAGGACACGCTTTTCTCATCAAACCAATGCGTCCTTGGACGAAAATGGATCGACGTTAGCATCAGTCGCTGTGGCGGCTGTAAAGCCTGTGTGGCCCATGTAAACATTACGGCGCTGCATTCATTCGATTGTTGTCACGTGCAATGCTCTACCGTGAAAGCTGACATCTGCTGATCTAAGCAAGCCATCACCCCTTCTAATTCTGAGTTCTTGTTTTGGTGGCGACTTCGTGCTCGAGTTCCTTGGGGCCGTGGGAGTCGAGGCTTTCGGAAACCACGGTAATGAAGTGCATCGATTCTTCCTCGATCGCGAAGCGTAAACACGCAACCGAGGTGCGCCCCGCGCGACGCACTCGCGTCCGCCGTTGTGTAAACAGTGGCTGCGTAGCGACAGTGTGGAAATGTCCGCGCGGTTCCTTTCTATTTTTAAAACAGGCAAGCCTGCTGCCGTCATGAAGGTGGAGCTGGGCAGTGCCGCGGACATTCACTTTGCCGTGACCAGCCACAACATCGAAGCCATCGTCAGGCACGTTTCTTCGGGAGGCGACGTCAACGCCAAGCTCCAGGGAGCGACGCCTCTGGGAGCAGCGCTCTGCAGGTCAGCCTTTCGATCCTGGGTACAGCGTACAGGATGTGCAGAGAACACCCCCCGGGCAGTAGTTGTGCGCGGTAATTGCAGCACCTTTGATGTCTTTCGATAGCGCAAGAAATTACGGGGTACTGCAATTTAAAAAGGGGGCTTCCAATTCAGTTTAAATACTCATTGATTGTCACCTGATAAGGGAAATTCGAGTCCTGAAATACCTCCTAACATTGAACACCACTCACTTCACCCTCATTTTTGTTTTGCACCCATGATGGGCAATTAGATCTTGATGATGATACTGTTTGATGAAAAGGTAACAGTGGTAGCTCATAACCACGAAAATTGGGATACACATTTGCCAAATGACGCATGTACAATCCATATCCGACCTACTGCATGCAGTGCAGTGAAGGGTAGAACTTGTTTCAGCCAATCCGTAACAAGAGCTGATTGGACGTTTCAGGGAAGGCAGGTTTCGTCTTGGTCTCTTTCTTTCTTGGCTTCGTCTTTCTGCACGCACATCATCATGAATGCTGTACAACTTGCCAAATTCACAATCCTTTTGCACTTATATCCCTTCCATGACGCTGACAGAAATGGCAGTGTCACGCAAACGGTGATCAGAGGCAGACAATGGCGGAACCCTTCATCCAGGTCTCTTTTCTGGTTGGCTGACGCAACCCATAGCATTTGCAGCCCTGCACAAAGTTGTTAAATGAAGTATAAATAGCTGTAACGAATCACCACTGACTTGCAGGAAAGCATGGGACACTGCGCAGATTCTGCTGTCGCTTGGAGCTGATGTGAACCAGTTCAGCCGAGACAGTGTTGGCCGTGAGGAACCACCGCTGTGCATTGTCTGCCGCCTGGGAAATGTCGACATAGCAAAGATGCTCCTTCGAAACCCTAGTATGTTGTCCTCGTCAATTGTGCTTTGTCGCTTGTGTCTACAAACTTGTTAGCTGGAGCTGCTGTTTATGATTGCTGTTTTCGTATTTTTTGTATTCACGTCACACATTGCCCAGTATTAAAAGAGAGAGGGAGCTCATTATTAAAAGGCAGAATCGCTTTTGAGCATAGTTTGATAATCAGAATGGTTATTAAGGGAAGAAATGTGCTATTAGAACCAGCAGAGAATTTGAAGAGATTTAAGAAATTACATGTACAGATTAGTAGGAGCAAATGTCCACTCGCTAATGCAAAGTGAAAGTGTCATTCATAGTTTAGTTTAGTTTAGTGTCATTCATAGTTTAGTTTAGTGCACCCTACGGGTGCCTTTGTTGTGAAAATTAAATGCACATGAACCATAAGCATATTGAATAGAGGTTGCTGTCTGTACATGATGTTTTTGGGATCAACACATGGTCACAGGGCACCAAAATGTTGAAACGTGAGAAGTAAACATATTGTGAGCAGAATAAATATTACAGTGAAGATGGACAACAGTAGCGCTGTGTTATTGTCTCTCTCCTTCTTTGTGGTGTCTATTCAGCACACGAAATGTTTACTTCCGAAGATTGCCAACAAGCCTAATGCCACATCATTTTAGAATACACCTAAATATATATTTTATTTAGCACTGGTCAGTATACATTTTCTTCTACTCTGCTCTTTCAATGGAAGAGATTTCAGTGTTGACTTTGGCCTGCAAAAGACTTTATTCAGCTAATGATGATAATGGATTAGTTTGCTGTCGGTTCACAAAAATCACTTAGTATGCACAAGAACACATTCAGTCTACAGCTCAGTCTCTCTGCAGGCATCCGTGTGTGCCGCAGGGACATGTTCGGCAAAACGCCTCTCTGGCTTGCTACCAAGCACGGACGGCGCGACCTCGTGTACCTTCTCCTCGTCCACAACTCCAGTGTGCGTGGCGCCACGTGCTTCGCCGACTGCCCCATATGGCTGTGCGCCCGCTACGGCGCGCGACACACCATCGCCGACATGCTTCTTGCTGCCGGAGCACCCCACGGCTGCCGCGACGGAGCAGGGAAGGACGACGTGGCCTGGGCGATGGAGCGCGGGGATGTAAAGCTGCTGACCGTGTTTCGGCTCGCTGGTTTCGGTGCCGGTAAAGTGTCGCCACCGAGCCTGCAGTGGCTGGCTAGGCGGGCCTACTGGATAGGCCAGGAGGGTAGGAGGGAACCGAAGGGGCGGGACCTTGAGGGAATGCCCAGAAGAATCAGGGATTATGTGATGCTCAAGGACATCTACACGCAAAGCAGTCAGCGCTGATGTCGTGAGGCCATTACCCGATTCTGTTTTCAAAGAAAGTGGTGCTCACCCTCCATCTCGACAACTGCACAATGCAGCAAAGGTTAGGGCTCTTGTCAGCCAATCACTAAAATAAAGCAATAACCGTAGCATTAGCATGTGGGACGCAAGAAAGGTGGCAGGACAAATGCTCGCCCTGTCACCTTTCTTGTGTCTGTTGCCTTCACGCTACAGTTATTGCTTTAAGTATGAACTGACTAGCTCAAGATTAAGTGCTGCTAAGCAATCCGTACAAAGAGCTGGCTGTGTAGTCTGACAGGGGAAGGAGGGCTTGCCCATTGTTAGCCGCTGATCCTTCGGTGAAGCTTCCATTCAGGTGGCCTCACGCGGAGGGCGATCAGAGGAGGTTGTTCCGAGGACCCCCTTCTTCTGGTTCTTCTTTTCGATTGGCTGGCATGACCTGTAGCTTTCTCTGCACTTTGTGGAGTTGGTGAGAGTATAGATATTGCATACGTAGCCCTCTGAGTTGAGGGTCCCAAGTTTCGCACAATTCCGATACAGCACTGCGTGCTGACCTGTGTGTTTGAGACCTAGCGCTGGCATGTTCGGGTTGTGTGTACTGAACTACGTCTTGTTAGGCATTTGGTGAAGCCATATCAGTGCAAATAAAACAGACAAAAAGCAAAAGACAAGGCACCACAGGCGCTCATGGTGTCCGGTCTTCTGTTCTTTGTGTCTGTTTTATGTGCGTTGATATCATCAAGTATCAACCAACTAGCCCAAGAACAAGTTATCTTAAATTAGGAAAAAGGCACAGGGGTGCACGGGAACCTGCGTAAGAATTGTACTATCAGCATAGAAAACTTAAGACCTGAGAAAAAAATTGAATATTTCTGCAGCCTGGGCATGTGTTCTGGCATTCAAATTTGAAATTTGTACTAGTATACCCACAGATAGCATTGTGCAGTTTTAATGACTGGAAACACAAACTGTTAGGAAATTAAACTTTTTTCACGGAACTGACATCCTGTAAATTTCTGACACTAGTGAGAAGGTTCAATTACTGTCACATACATCAGCACAAAATATGACAGGTTCCATTGTAAACTGTTTTCTGAACAGAACATAGATAGAGCTGTCCATTTTCATCCATGGAGAAAGTACTGCCTAGACATTGCATACGTAGACAGGCTTCAGATTCATACGAGTCTCAAGATTCCACGGGGCTGAAGTGCAATATTTGCTTTTGTACACACCTCTGTTCTTGGCATATTAAAATGGCCCCATCATATGTAGCCACGGAGCCACCTGGTTTCATGCAGATCAGAGAAATGCAAGTAAAGTGAGTTTGGTTGGCAGTAATATCTGTGCTGTCTACTAATAGCAACTAGTACAATGATACAAGCCTGTTCTGCAAAACCAGATGACCTTTTGACATCAGGCTTGTAGAACATCGTACGCAAAGGATACGAGTCATAGTTTTGCTGTTCACTAGCTTGATTGAAAGAAAAGGTGGGGTGGGGTATGGGAACGTGCAGACATGAATGATGAAGCACTTGCCAGCTGCTTACCCGTTTTGCTGCATCATCAGTATAGGCTAGTGCTGGTATCAAAGTAGTGCTTGTGATTATGAGGAATGTGGCTTTTGCTGTTGATGCTATGCACAGTTCCCCCACCCACCTTTAGAGACGTGGAATATCTGGTTTTGATAAAATGTAACACACGGTATTGGCATGCGACGTGGTCGTAACTGTTGGCTATGTGCTCTCATGTTGCTGACAACAGATCTGAGCTCTGTACATTGGCATACAAGTCACCTGGTGAAGTGATGCTTTATTTTTGTTTTTTCTTGAGGAATGGCTAGTTGTGTAATTCGAAGTGAGAACTGGAACAGTAACCAAGATCAGTAAATGAGTGAACATGATCTGGATCGGTGAACTGGATCAGGTTCATGAGTGAAGTGTCCTAATGCCATCTGCTGTGTCAACTTAGGGATGAATGGTTATGTTTGTGCTGCATGCCTGGTGTGATGAGGTCACTTAGCTACAATACTCGGGATAATTATATCCTGCATTGTTAAAGGAATTGTTAATTAATAACAGGATAATAAAGAGAGATATTAAGCGACCTTAGAAATATGGTTGATGCTTCTGAAATTTGTGAATAGGTCAGCTTTGCTGTGAGCGCAAGCGTGATAAGCCAGAAAGAGCGCAAGAATGGAAGGTTGGTGGTAATACCACATTGAAATTCCTGTACCAGCTGCTCATGATCACTTCTTAATACAGCAATCTCGAGAAATGATGCAGTTCGCTGTAGGCAAAGTACGCTCGTTCGTGGTCTCTTATTAGAGGCCCCTACTGCATTTGGGACCTGGAGGCAGCCGAAGCCTTAGCTAGTGAGGCTGTCCAGAACAAGTTTTCAACATGCAGTAGCATTTCTGTGTGAAATGTGACCACAATTTGCACCTAATATCAATACTACAATCACTTTGTTTACACTGTACTACATTGTATAAGTACTAGATAGTGACTGCCACTATGGTAAGTACTACGTGCACCCTGCATAAAATGTTTCAAGCCGTCAGAAGTGGCAGCTGTTTTTATGGATCTTATAAAGGTACAATTGAACTTCGATATAACAAATTATTTGATACTGAAGTAAATCTAAGACCTTTCTCACTGATATCAGCACGTAACAAATATATGCTTATAAAAAACATACTATAACGGTAGGCAAGAGTATTCCTTGCCAGATGTGGCTTTGTCATAACAAGGTTCAGTTGTACATGGTAGCAACCATTCCTTATGCCCACATTTTTTTCTTCTCTTAGCAGATGAAATCTGTAAAACTCTTTTCATCTGTTAAGTTAAATTGTTTATTTGTCTAGCTCCTGCAGAGATATAATATGTAAAAGAGCTTCTATGCAGATTATATGGTGCATTTTTTTTTTCTCTGTATAGTTATGTACCATTGGTCACTTTTGAATGGCTGGTGTAGTTGCTTTTACAGTACTCAATTACTTTGGTGACTTATGATCTCTGTGAAGGTGTTTCACTGAAGCCATGGGTGCAATAGTACCGTAATGATAGCATATGGCAACAAAGAAAGCATTTATAGTGCACTACGTCATTGAAGTTACATATTTATGGAATACCGCAAGACTTCTGTGCCTTGAGATTCTCAGTGTGATGCTTTGAGTCGGTCGACGAGCTGCACACGCAAGTCTTTCTCATTGTGCTGGTATATGTTTGCAGTAGACCAAAGACTCTCGACCTTGTAGCCTGTGTATCAAGACAAAGGGGAAACAGTTGTGGTTGAAGATGTTTGTTATTGCCGTCGCCGTCTTATTTATCGCGAGACCAAGTTTGCAGTGTGATGTGTTGGCTGGGGAATGTTTCAAGATGGTCTCTATTTTCACTGCTGTCTTACTATTTATCACGTTGGAAATATCTTGCACTATGCAGTGTGTGAAACAGTGCTGTATTCTCTCTAGTCAAGTTTGTCGATCAGTTAGCACTGCTGTCTTGCATTTTAAATGTGTGGATAAGTGATGATGTCTTGGAACGAAAGCTCCCTCCATTTGACGTCAATTCGCACGCTGAACCTATTAGAAAGAATTTCCTACATTTAGCCTTAGGCCCACGACTAGACCTTTTGTAATAGCAGGTTCGGAAAAGGCTAGTAAGATAAAAGTCCCACCTTGACGGTGGTTGCTGGTTTCACTGGTTACTGTACGGGTGACGTATGAACTGATGTACTGTGCGTCACAGAAGTTTCCATGCCAAAGTGGTAGCAGCCTGCTCGAACATATGTGGACGCACCGAGCTTGGCGGCAATGAGCCGACTTGAGCCAGTAGAGGATTCCAGAGTCCTCTATTACTCTGAAATCATGCATGTTAGCAGGCAGTAGTACTGCTACATGGCAGTATGTTAGAGCCAGCAGCATGTGATCTGGCCTGGTAACTTTTGTGACAGATAGTAGTATAGTTGTGCTGATATGAAAGTGATTGTGACCACATTGACCAGATTTTATGAATAGGTCTATTTTAGCTTCATCTTGATCTCCTGAAAAATAAATGTTGCAGGATGAAAAAAAGGTAGAGAACAGTCTAAATTGATGCGCCTCCTAGCGCTCCATGCACAAAATTTGCTGCATCAGGACATTGTTATCCAGCTTGGTTAAGCCCAAAGTGATTACGTCAATTTTGTGTGCGACTGTACAGTCTTGGGCTTTATGAACGTGAACACAGGATCGCCTACCACTTTATGCAGGCAGAGCACTCTTGTGAGCAGCTAGTGCATTCTCGTTGTGTAAAGGTTTAACAGATGCACTGCTTAATCACTCACATGTCTGATACAGTCAATACTGCACAGCATCTGAAAATGATGGAACATGCAGTCTTGTGCTTAAGTGCATTGACCTACGGTCTGGCAGTAGGCTGTAGCAGATGGCTCACATGCACATTATCTATTTTCTAGACAAGCCATGGGAGTGCACTAGCCACCTGCCAGAATGCTCTGCCAGTACCGAGCAGCAAGTGCTCACATGTTCACTATCAAAGATAGTGACTATCTGCCATTTGCACCCATGGTGATAATATGATCACAGTGCCCCATGGCCATTATATGATCCATGTCTGGACACGTAATGATTGCGCAAAACTGTGCGTGCATGGTTCAGGAAGCTTCGTTATTTGTCGGCAGTGGCTTTGTAGCTCAGTAGGAGAGATCTCCCTTCGTCAAAGTGTTCACTGAGCTGTGCAGACTCGCACACATATGAATCTCGCTGTTTCGTGAAAGCCGGAACAGGTGTGCAAGGCTTAACTGACAATGTGCAATGTTTCTCGAGGTACAGAGAAGTTGGTGCCAAAGTCTGGGTGTTTATTTTTTTTGCCTAGTCTTCAATGCGGCACGCGTGCAACCCTCCTCTGGTGCTGTGGCGAGATGTATTTGTATTCGTGGTTGTGTTGGTGGCACACTTTTGAATAAAGGTTTTGAGATTGCCTTG
Organism: Dermacentor silvarum; assembly: GCF_013339745.2. Classification (NCBI taxonomy): domain Eukaryota; kingdom Metazoa; phylum Arthropoda; class Arachnida; order Ixodida; family Ixodidae; genus Dermacentor; species Dermacentor silvarum. Next base: position 14,472,945 of record NC_051158.1, read on the forward strand.
ATGCTGTGCAGGCATTATTCCGTGCAGAAAACTGCTGCCGTACTCTTGATGTCAATCCCTATATAGAGTTTCCTACAAGTATTACTTAAAGGAAGTTTTGTGCTAGTTTCTAAGGGAGCTGCGGGTAACGCGGTTCAGCCAGCAAGGGAGTGGATTGGCTTGAAACTTTCTGCTTTGGGCTTCAAATGGCTTTGCGACTTTGCAGTTTGATCATTTTCAACAAAATATTGTTACAAATGCACCACTTTACAATGATTGTGACCTTCATGAATTTAGAAAAACATGGTTACTTGGATTGCAAGCGTGCAGATTAGACAAATCCATGTGTACTAACTACCTATGGGTGCGACTGTTTTCACCACAATCGTGCAGTACTTGGATTGCAAGCGTGCAGATTAGACAAATCCATGTGTACTAACTACCTACGGGTGCGACTGTTTTCACAACAAATCCGTGCAGGGGCGGGGCCTCGCCGCGATGACGTATCACCATTTTCTTTTTTTTCTTCTTCCTCTCTGTTTGGTGGCGTTCCAACACGTTGGAACGGAGAACACTCTGAGCTGGTGGTGACTAGGCACAGCTGTGGCTGCTGTTAAGGGATCGATGCTATTCCTAAATAAACGCATCACTGTTTTGATGATCCAAATATAATCTCACTATCCAGTCTACCTGACTGGAGCAGTATTTTTTTATTTGGGGTGTTGCTAAGCTGCGCTCCACAACAACCCAACGACCGCCGCTTTGCATCGGCACTGCGGCACAACCGATCGCACCGCCAAACAGAGGAAAAAGAAAAAAGAAAATGGTGATAGTCATCGAGGCGAGGCCCCGCCCCTGCACGGATTTGTTGTGAAAACAGTCGCACCCACTACCTATCATTCCCATGGTAGCTAACAATCTCGGCACCATAGTTCCCTCTAGTAAATTTTGGAGGGAGCCCTCTGTCCGCAGAAGCTATCTCCGAGAAGCATGCTCCGAATAGTTGATGCAGCAGAGCCCATGGAGGAGGTGAATATTATTGATGCCGCCTTTAATGACGAGGAATCGGGTCTGGGCTTCACCTACGAGTTGCCAATTAATTAAATCCAGCTTTTATAGACATTTAGACACAACAGCTAAGCCGGCTAGCAAGGCCGGTTTTCCTAAATCCAGTATTGGTATAGGCTGGTTTTCCTAAATCCACTATTCGTATCTCCGTTTGTGAAGGGCTTGTAAAGAAGTAGTGCTTAAAATGATTTGTAAAGCAATAAACTTTCAATTGTCAGTCAGCGCTCGTATTGTCCATTCCTCGTCCCTCGTATATTTCGCTCTGCACCTATACATCAAAATGTTAACCTACGTACCAACTCACCCAACTTGCCGTGTTGAAGCAGTTGAAGTTTAGTGCCTCCTCTCTTTTTCTACTCCCTCCTTAAGTCTGTGTTTCCTTGTCACGCTATTATGCATCCCTTAGTTTACTCTCAAGCACATCAGTTTACTGGGCGTTTTACTTTAAAATTTCTATGTCGCGTTTGATTACATCTAAGCAATCCCCTGACAGACAGAAACTGACGTGGCCTTCAATAAACCCTAACATTGCGCTCGACAACAGACTTCCATAGCTACTGCGGCAGGTCAATACGAGTTCAATGTACAGTTTTCACGTCCACTGTAACAGCCAAGTAGTTAAAAGCAATTTGCACAAAATCCTCGCGCTCAGTTCAGCACACAGCTTTGTTGAAAAAGAAAGTTATCAGAAATGTCATGGCAGAGTACTCCTGACAAATTCTGCACCTGGGACTTTTTTTTTTTTTTTCAAATGGGTCAAATTCTCAGTGGGTCAATGCTCGGCATGCACACTAGGTGGCATGAGCATCAACGTGGCCAGAACAAGCCGCACAACAGAGGCAGGTTCTTTATTCTATAACAAATAAGGAAGGCCAAGAATTGCAATGTCTTACCATTATCATTCTGCAATCTTCAAGCAGTCTTTAATTATCACAGATGCAACATCTCAGCAGGTCTACGCCACAGAGCTAGTGCTTGACTATGACATCGTCTCCAGATGGCTTCTGTCCAAATTTTTTGTTGTAATAGCAATTATGCGGATGTTCCTAGTGCATTTGCACCATCACCATTTAGTCAAGGCATTGACAGACATGCGTGGCTCACGCATGAAGGGTTAGATCTCTGGAAATGCAAATGCGATTGGCTGGAAAAGCAACGAAGCCAAGAGGACACACCATCATGCCGTGCTCCACATGGGGGAAAAGCACCGTTGGCAGTGCCACGGCCGCTGGGTAAAAAAAGGTGCGGCCTGCCGCGTGGGGCGCGCTGCTATGGGAGCGAACGTGATGGCCATAGTTAGATTGTCGGCCGCTTGGCTGTGCCGAACGACGCTAGCTGAGGGGGATGGAACGCTTCGGCTTGCATGCGCGACGGCATTCCAAGCGCGTTCCCGACGCATTTGCTATGCCGATGCCAGACAACAGACCCCGGCATGTGGCGCTGCGGCAGTTCACACCGTTTTCGATGCACGCGGCCTGCCGCGTGCATCCAGCGGCCGTGGCAGTGCTCACGACGTCGGCTTTGAGCGTAAGGATAAACCTTGCCATTGATTTCAATGCTACGAGTTCTGCCGAAATTGCAGATTTTTGGCATTCTGTCCCAATCAGAATGCAGCCGCGACGGAAATCAAACCTGTGGCCACAGCATGCGTCGGCCACATTGAGGCAGCAGACTAAAGCAGCATAACTGCATTACTGAAGAACTTCAGTACAATACTGCAGCACCAGCGAAACGGCAGGCACCAAAACACCAATGTTGATTGGAATAAACGTTTTTATTTCAGTTTTTTCCTTGGAAGTTCGGTAAAAACAACAAAATCAAGGGGAAAACAAAAAGGGAGGGAAGAAACGTTCTCCCACCTCCTCCTTTCACCACATGATCATCTCCTCGAGACATAAAAACGAATTTTCGATGATCTTTTCAGCCCAGACAACAAAAGAACACAGGGCACGAGTGTGTCAACCGCCACCAGATTTACCTGTTCAACGAAAAAAAAAAATGTCTGCACTTTCCACTTTTCTTGTGCTTATATAAAACCTTTAAACAAAAATGTTCACTGCTCTCTTTTTAGATAAACACAGTCAACGAGACAACCTAAACAAGAAACGCACGTTGCACCTCCAATGCACGACAAAATTCTGGGCATATTTTGTATGAAACGAAAATAAAGCACGATGATATGCAATAATCGCCAGACAACCCAAAACCCATGCATGGTGAACTGCGAAAAACCCTGCAAAGAAAAGGAAAATTCTCCTTATGGCAAATAAAGTTCATGTTGCAGGATAGCTCACACGACAAGCGAGTGACTCAATTATCACCAAAAGGGAGATAAAAAGAGGGTGACCCAAGTGTGGTGGTCAAAAAAAAAAAAAAAAAAAAAAAATAATCCACAGTATAAAGAAAAGGCAATTGTACATATTTACTATATAAGACAGAAGAAAGAGCAGAAGGCTACACACAACAGTATAAACAATGTGCAAAAAAAAAAAAAAGAAATCCAGGGAAGGAGACGGCAACAAAATAGAAATTGGCAGAAGTCTATACAAAAGAGGAGGAAGAGAAAAAAAATAAGCGTCTCTCCATCGTCTCGGTAGACTGGTCGTTTCCGGTACGACTGTCTTGACGGCTGGTGCGCTTGCTTGTCCTGTTCTCAAGAGTCTGCAGACAGCCCGAGAGTCGGACCAAGCCCAAAGTAGCGCGAACTTGTGTGGCGACCCATTTACTTTTTCATTGCAGTGCACAAGGAATTTGCCCAAAGGAAGGCCCTCGCGTTTCAAGCTAGGCTGTGCAGGAGGCAGTGGGAATCAGGTTCTTGCCAGCTAGCAAAAACTGACTAATGCCAGCAAGACATTTCTTTATACTGGTACCAGGCATTTTATAAACCAGTACCAGAAATAGCAGAAGCAAAATGCAGTGGTATCAGGGGAACTGCACATACTGACAGCAGTTTTAAGAGCAGAATGAGAGCACGAGTGCCAGCAACATGCGTTCTTAGGCTGGTACCAGGTGTTTGGTAAACCAGTACCAGAAACAATAGCAGCGGGATGTGCGGTGGTACCAGAGAGCCTGAACTACCGGCAGCAGTTTCAAGTCTGCAGTCCAGCAGCAGAAGTGCCAGAAAAATAGTGAATGGACTGCCGATTTTTTCATAGACTAGTACCAGAAAAAAAAAAAACATGCTGATACCGAAGACATCAGCAAAACATACTGCAGATGTTCATAATTTACAATAATAACAAATCATTAGGCTGGTACCAGCAGACACTTATATACTGCTGATATGCTGTAGGACAATGGTACCAGCTACACGAACCGACAAACACCTGGCACCAGGTACATGGCAATATGCGACTGCATTGAAACAACGCTATGGCCAGAACTGATGTATTCCACCAGTTAGCAAGTACATGCAGAATGGCTCTATATTTAACAAACTTTTGAGCTGCATCAACGTGCACAGCAAAATATCTGCAACATAGACTCCTGGAACGGGCCATAATTTATTGGCAACTAGCATTTTGTGCCGGCATCCATTCCCACCACCACCGCAGCCTTCCAACACCTCCTATCACCTCTTCCCGCTAGTGGTCCTCCAAGGTGGGGGCAACACGTTGGCCGTCTTTAAATCCGTGTCTCAACCACGGCCTTGCCGCGACCCCTCAAACTCTTGACCACCTGTCCCAGGCGGAACAACACCACCACGTGGCCTTCCCCCTCGACAAAGCCCATGTGCACTGCATTGCCACTAAGGGACACCCTTGCACAACACAGTTGTCCGTTTGTTTCGATGCAAAGGTTCCGAGCTCATCTCACCACACGGCAAAATGGAAGGCGTGGGCCCCGAGCTAGAGTCATCAGAAAAGGCTTTTCTACAGTGCCGGAGTCGCGTGGGAAAACCTGCAGGTCTAGAATGCGCCCAGCAATCCAAGCCACGACTGGCTGGTGTCACAAAGACGAAAGTTAGTATGAATGGGCGTGACCTCAAGGCCACTGCAAACAGACCTGTTTAGTCTAGGATAAATCTATAATGAACAATGGAATATCCAAGCGAGGGCGTACATATGTTGTAACCTGGCTCAGTGCACTCCATCTGGCCCGAGTACAAGTCTGGTCGTACATGCCAAAAACATTTTATCTCTCTGGCCACAGAAACGGCCAGAGAGACTTGGATCAAGATATGGACTATCCCGAAAATGGAGCGAGTGACTGGCACAATCAATCAAGCAACTTGCACGATGGTGCTTCTCTGCACACTTGTAGTTATATTACTTGAAATTCCAGCTTTGCCCAATAAGATTTAGCCTCAAGCAATTAATGTCCTTGGTAACGGTGCAGAACATTAAAGCGAGAGCTTGAAACAATGTGGATGTAGAAGCAAAGGGCACAGAAAAGGCAGCTGTCCTTCGCTTTTCCTTGTGAATCCACACTGTTCCACACTGTCTATTCTCAAAATGGCTCCTTGACAACCCGCCAACGCTGCAATGCTAATGTGACGAGGCACATGACAGCGGTGCTGTAGTTACCCTCTTCTGATGACTCTAGCGCTCTCATTTGGGCCTGACTCGAGTCCCGAGCCGACTGCAGACGGCGCACTGCCGTGGGGGCCGCGGTCATCCGCCCGCGGACGACGGCGCAGCTGCTCGGTCCGCTTGTTTGGCCCGGCTGACGCCGCGCGCGCCCCCCTCGCGGCGCCGCTGTGGGCGGTGGCGAGGTGAGTTGGTGGAGCTGGCGGCGTCTTGCTGCTGGCAATCCCTGGGTGGTGGTGGCGGCTGCGAGCCGGGAGAGTGGCACTGCTCCGGGGCTGCTCCCAGTCATTCCACCACCCGCAGCACCTTCCCAATGGCAATGGTGCGACCTGTGGCAGACGGCAACAGTGACCAGTGAGCCTAGTGAATCAAACTTGTAACTGCCTCGAATCTTTCCAGAATCGAGCCGTTCGTTTCCATTTTATCAAATTTATTGTCATTCCAGGGTTACCTCATGAAAACGTTAAATCTACCTGAACTCTATATATGCCAATCTTTAAGTCTCACTCTTTTTCACAAGATTTATCATTAAGATTCAGGTTTAAAAGACAAAATTTTTCGGTACCCTAGCTACATACCTCAAGGTGACCACCATTACAAAGTATGTCTGCAAAATTCTACTAAGTTGTATTAGAGTGTACTAGACAATGGTCGAGTGGGCCGAACGGCGCTCTCCCGCTGAGGCGCCATTTCTGGTACTGCCCCGCTGAGGGGCAGATATGCTTTACTTGTTTGAAGCGCCAAGCAGGAAGGTTACATGTTTCTTCGTCTGCGTTTCGCAAGACCTGCTGATGGAAAACTATATGTGCAACATTGCACACAAGAGATACATCCTGCTTGAAGAACGAGAAAAATATTAGTTCTCCAAAGGGAACCGTACAATAACATAGTACAATGAAAGCCGACACTGCGGCTGCAATGCACGTGCAATCACCGAGCAACATTAAAAAAAATGAAGAAGAGAACGAAATGTTTTTATTCTTAAGACATAAATACATGTCATATGCAATTATGAACACCATTTGAGCTGTCTGAACGCAAATACCAGCGCGCAAAGTAGTACGAATGACCCTGCCGAGCAGTATCGCCAGCAGGTTCCAACGGCGCGGCCTTGATGCGGGCCAATCGACTTCGATCGCAGCGCCGCCACAGTATTTTTTCACGTCGGGCGCCTCACTGCAAAGCATGCGCCGCCCCAGCCGCTCATCCCACTCAGCCGTATTCTAGTACGCTCTAGTTGTATTAGTATCACTTTTTTGTACCGCCGAATGGCGCCACCCTTTCAACTCCATCACTGACACCAAAAAATTCAAGATCACTTGCCTTAAAAGATTCCAGATATGTTTTTGTGTGTGTTTTACTGTGTATTTCATGTATATTATCCTACTCCTTTCTGTAGTGCTTTCGGGCCCAGAAAGTATGTTTAAGAAACAATCAAACAAACTCTTTATAGATGAGTGTTGCCCTGTAGGCAATGTACCACAACAATATTTTTTGCAGAGAGTGGGAGTTTCAGGCTAAATGTCCATGGCCAACACTGAATGGCAGGCAGCAAACAATTGTTGGATTAGAACAGCAACTAAGGACGCAGATGAAGCCTGGTGCATGACTCGTCCTTCCCGCCTTTATGCAGAGTCAGAGGACAAATTTGATGCAAGATCCTCAGCTGCAGTGCTAATATAAAGCTAATGCAATGTACACCTCTGTTTCTTATCCAATGAAAACTGCCTGTAGAAATTCCACACGAAGCCATAGGTGGCTTGGGATGAAGCTGACTTCCAGTGTTTTGGAATGTGTTGCCCACAAACCTATTACTGAAAAGTATCTGCAAACTGCAATGATTATGCTCATTCTCAGTATATTTTGCACATTTAAAAGGGAAATACGTTTTTTCCGTTTATTTATATGTCTCGTCCCAAAGGGTAGAAGCTACTGTCACATGTCCTCCGAGAACCTAGATTAACATTGCAGATGTCCACTGCTGCTTTTGCCAAGCTCGGGAGAGTACAATTTCCCAGGGCTATGGAAGAGGACGCGACCACGGGGTACAAGCCTCCAACGAAGCCCTGGGGTGGGCACTACCAGTAATCAGAAATTGCTACATGATTAAGGCAATAATAGTGTTGTGTAATAGCGTCCCGCCCATGCGCCGATTGCGAAAAAAAACAACAAAAAACTATGGGGTCTTACGTACTAAAACCACGATAGGATTATGAGGCACACCATAGCGGGGGGACTCCGGAATAATTTGGACCACCTGGGGTTCTTTAACGTGCACCTAAATCTAAGAACACGGGTGTTTTCGCATTTCACCCCCATCGAAATGCGGCAGCCGTGGCTGGGATTTGATCCCGTGAGCTCGTGCTTAGTAGCCCCAACACCATAACCACTAACCAACCACGGCAGGTTCACCGATTGCAAGTTGCAGGCAAACTGTTGGGGTACAAACCTCCAATGAAGCCCTCGGGTGGGCACTAGTAATCAGAAATTGCTACATGATTAACATGATAATGGCATTCTGCAACCGTGGTTCAAGAAGCAGACAGAAAAGCATTTGCTGACCAAAGTGGTCTTTATTGTTAGGGCACATTTCGTCAAAATTTGGACAAGGACAAAGTTTGGACATGGAGATAGAAAACGATATTTCCCTCTCTATGGCTGGATAACAAAGGAGAATTGGTGGAATGTTACCATATTTACTGAACTGAATTTCATTGAATACCCTCATTATCGGTGTATTTTACACATTTAGTTGAAAAAAATTAACATTTTATTCAAGTATTCTTATGTAGCATCCTTGAAGTGTTTTGCAGCAATTGTGGCCCGCACCAGACAGCAACAGGGACCTGTCAATTCAAACTCGAGTGACAATCGCACAGCAACAAAAAATTGTACAGGAACCAGTTCAGTTCAGGAACCAGAAGCAACGAGTGGCACAGCACATACCTTCGTCCCTCAGAGTGAAGCGTCCCATCTGGGGGAACTCCTTGAATGGCTCCATGCAAACAACACCCGCGCATTCCATGCGCATGATGGCAATCTGGTCCTGCTTCACAAACCGTGGCCGCGTCTTGCTTTTCTCGCCTGACTTGCGGTCCACTAGGCAGATGATAGTCTGCAACACAGAGATATGCCTCTCTCAACACCTTGCGCTTTTCGGGGCACACAAGACAATTCCTTGAACAACTATCCTTACTGGTGTTTGGCAAAAATTTATTTTTTGCACATATAACCAGCACCAAAATTCAAGAACTAGATTCAGCTTTCTGGTTATATGCGAATTTTGCCTTGAGGCGTGGTTTAACCACAGTGTGCACCACCCTGCTGCAGAGCCTTACCTTAAGACAATATTTTTCGCCATCCCAAGTTTCGTTATCACTTGCGGAACCCCCATCCTAACCCTACCCCTACTCCCCTCTCTTTTCGGACCACCATTTTGCACTTCGGCTGTGCTAGTAGGTTGGCAGACAATGTACACTTGTGAGCAAAAGTGTACGGACCACAGGGTCGGCCGAAAAAACTTAATTTCTTCTTAATTAATAAGCATAAACTGGAATTGACACTAACACTGAGAAGTTCGAAATGCCAATTTAGGACTGCAGTCCCCAATTTCAGGTTGCGTTCACAAGCAGAGGAAAAAAAAAATCGGCTTTATCGTGCAACCCCTGTTCCGTATACTTTTGCCCACGGATGTACATGGTGCCAGCAGTTCTTAAATGTGCAGCAGAAGCTGAAGATTATCAGCGTCACTGAAGATGTGGGGAACAGAGCCACTGGACAAATGTACGACATAGACGAGTTGTGCATCTACAAATAGAGACCATTTACAAAGGTTATAGTGTTGCACACAGTTATTTCAACGAGTTATACGCAGAGGGAGGTTATGTATGGAAAAATATAGTACACATCAAATGTACAGAGCTTTTGAAGGTGGCAAGATTTTCATGCTGTGCAGTGAATAGGCCTTGCACTGTTTTGAGCCTTGCTGCATGCCATGGAAGCATGCCATGTCTCGTTCCAAAGGGTAGAAGCTAGTGTCATGTCCTCCGAGAACCTACACTGACACTGCAGATGTACAGTGCTGCTTTTGCCAGGCTCAGGAGAGTACAATTTCCCAGGGCCATGGAAGAGGACGCGACCACGGGGTACAAGCCTCCAACGAAGCCCTGGGGTGGGCACTACCAGTAATCAGAAATTGCTACATGATTAAGGCAATAATAGTGTTGTGTAATAGCGTCCCGCCCGTGCGACGATTGCGAAAAAAATTATTGGGTCTTACGTGCCAAAACCATGATAGGATTATGAGGCACACTGTAGTGAGGGGACTCTGGAATAATTTGGACCACCTGGGGTTCTTTAACGTGCACCTAAATCTAAGAACACGGATGTTTTCGCATTTTACCCCCATCGAAATGCGGAAGCCGTGGCTGGGATCTGATCCCGTGATCTCGTGCTTAGTAGCCCAACACCATAGCCACTAAGCAACCACGGCGGGTTCACCGATTGCAAGTTGCAGGCAAACTTATGTACAGCTGACTTCCGTTAATTAGACTGATTAATTCAAATTTTCGGTTACACCGATCCTGAACGAAGATCCTGCCCGGCACCCATGCATTTCTATGAACCCAAACTTGTTGAAATGTGCATTTGTGCTTGTGTATCAGGGGGAGAAAGTTGCATAAAGCAGCTTGACGGGCCTTATCACCCCTAAAACAAGCACAGGAAGCAGAAAACAATGGTACATAAAAGTACATATGCGATCTTTCATAAGAAATAATAAATTTACACAACACGAAAACTAGACATTTTAACTGTTCAAATAAACACATCCTTTTATATAACGCTGTTTTTGATAAAGTATTTAAGTTGTTGGTTCGATCCTAAAATTGACCTTCGCCGTATAATTCGAACTTGGTGAGTCAGGACATACGCGCCTGACCCCAATGGCGACCCCAGTAGCGACCAGTTTAGTGACAGCATCTTTCTCGGCAAAGCTTAGAAGACAGTAAATGCATTGTACATGTCACCTGCTGTCGAAAACTCCCATTTTCAGCCTTCCCCAGAAAGATTTTCATGCAATAACCATAGCTCACAATGTCTGATTATGGTAATCACCCGATTCTAATGCGAGCCTTCTTTTGTTTAAAAGCACATTTGGCTGAAAATTGCCTGTTACGAAACATCGACCGTCTTCGCAGTGTTTGTATGCTTTACCGCATAACACAAATTCATTGCGGCAAAGCTGACTTTAAGAACGGGTGCTATGGTGCAACACATATTAGACCCTTGCCCATTTCTCTTGCTAAAAAATTGAGTACGCGTTAGATTTCTACTTTGTTTGTGAGCTTTAATGTTATCCCTACGTTAGTTTTTCTATTTTGGACACACAGAAAGCGGGCGCGTGCTTGATTATTGAGCGTGTTAAAATCGGGCAAATAGTGCCAAATGAATCAGTGCTGTGTTTTGATTTTTTCTGCATCTTGTTTAATTCGACTGACCAGATGATTCTATTTTGTCGGCCCAATCAGGGGCAAATGAACGGAAGTCGACTGTACCATATTTTTCTGTGTATAACCCGCACCCCCAATTACAACAGCCCAGAAGAAATAACTGCATACAACACTAAAATCCTTGCAGAAAGTCTCCGCTCGCAAATGCACGACTCGTCCACATCGTATCTTTGGCCAACAGCCAGTGTGCAAACAGCAGTGCATGAACGGTAAACTCCACGAAACACAAGATGACACATATCCAACACACAAGAACCTGGACTACGCTTGTTTTGGCACTGTTTGCAGATGATCAGTGTGCGAGAACCGGACCACAGCATCAATGTTCAAAATAATTATACTTATGCAAGGCCTGGCCCATTTTGTCATTGCTCTCTGGTACTAATTTTACGAGAATAAAATTTACACATTAGCAAAATTTGTGGTTTATCCCGCCGATTTTGTTGTAGCGGGATTTGACTGTATAGCAACCTTAGCTGTTGAATTTGCAGATTGTCAAATGCAGTGGGGGGAACGTGCAAATATGAAAGCCGTTGCACAAGCACTTGAAATGTTTTACGTTACAAAAGGCAGTGGACAATCCTAAATGAAACTTGGAGTAGGATCAATTCTAGCCCGACGCTTTACACACACACACACACACACACACCAATGATCATCATCATCAGCTTATATTTATGTCCACTGCAGGATGAAGGCCTCTCCTTGCGATCTTAAATTACCCCTGTCTTGGGCTACCTGATAACAACTTGCACCTGCAAATTTCCTAACTTCAGGCGCAAGTTGGTGGAGTGGAGCAGAGGTAGAACCGGCTTCTAATCTGAAGGTCGTAAGTTCGAATCCTCCTCCAGTCCACTACATTTTCAGGCATGGAGTGGCGCCTGACACAGGCAATATATATATATATATATATATATATATATATATATATATATATATACCGTAAAATTCCGAGCAAGCGCCCCCACCCGTGCAAGAGCCCCCCCCCCCCCCCCCCTAACTTCACTGCTAATTTCAAATTTTCGCGCCGTTCCGGAAATTTGTACCTTGACTGAGCACTCCTCAATGGCAGCGTGAATGTGCAGCACGGCGCTGTAGCCAGGGCAGATGATGGACTTGTGTTCCAAGATGACCACTTGCGCGTCAAACACCTTGGCCACCTTGCACTGGTTCACCACGTCGCAGAGCACAAACCCTGGAGACACTTCCTGCATTTGCCCCAACCAGGACACCGTGTGTCAGCAAAGCTTGTTCTCGGTCCACAACAGAAGAGGCAACAATGACGCCCACCAACACACTGGCAGATGAAAGAAACTTTGCTGGAAAAAGAACGCAACAGCCTTGCTGGACAGCAAAGCTGAAAACTAGAGCTTGGACAAAAGTGTGCTTAAGGGGGGACGTGGTAATAAAAATTAGCATTACTTATTTATGAACCAAACTTGATAAAAGTTGGCATGCTTATTTAGTTTCTTCTCCTGACTCTAAAAATGCAGTTAGTTTTTCTGTAGGTTCATTATTTCATTACATAATTAAGAAAACAATGTCAAATAACCGCTGCATAAAAATAGACAAATGACATATGGACCAATAGCAGAAAGCACAAGCTACACAACATAGGAAGCACTTTTATGATTGGATCAATATTTCTTACTTTATAGTAAACTGAACTCCATTGTTTTCAACATGGCCATGCATTAGTCACACAAACGACAAACTTAAAAAACTTCAAACCAAGAAACTTAAAAAACTGCTTCCTATGATGGGTGCTCCAAACATCTAGCTTCATGCTGCAAAAAGAATTAATATTCTATCTATGATAGTTACTGATATATCACGGTAAATGTCTTGCTGGGTGTGCAAAATTAGTATTCTGAGAAAATCAAGAAAACAAACAAATGTCACATTTAATTATGAAAAGTCACAAATGTCTGCACGTACACACTCCCAAAACATTAGTAGGCTCCTGGGGCATAGTCAGTTTGGGTATTAGCACCTCTGTGGCGCTTTTTGAATAAGCATTGCACATTTTCTGCCGATGCACGCTTGTTTTCAGATGCAGCTGATCGGCGCCGGTCTTTTTCGTCCATGCGCTGCATACACTTTTGGCCGGGGTTCATCAAGAGTTCTTGCAAAATGCTTGCCGAGGTTCTCCTGCAGCCAGCATTGAATTTCATCACTGCTTCCGCCACAGCAGCCTCAACGCTGAAGAGTGAGGCGTGCCGCTCCTTCGGTGCGAGCGCCCATATTAGCGAGTGCAGGCTTTCATTGTTCTGTGTTTTGCCTCGCTGGCAACGTTCAAGCAGCCTCTTGTCAGAGAGCCGTTGGTAAATTGGCAGTAACGCCTTGCTGACTTGAGTCGGTAAATTGTAGTGGTGCTTCGGCACAGGTTGGCCTTTGGCCTTAGCAGCATTTTGCCGGCACCAGGAATCGGGACCTTCTGGACAAAGGCTATGATTTGAGGTGACATCATTTGATGTTACGTGATAGTAGCTTGCCATCACGGCCTTCTCCATGGCGTCAATGTCACCAGTGTGGGACTTCAGAGCCCATCCATAATAAGAACTCAATTTGTTGACCAAATCTCCAGTCAACCTTCCTCTTCCACCAAGTGGCTCTGAGCCAGGCCCCTTGTGCTTTGACAGGGCATTACGAAGTGCTGTCCCCATCCTTTTATGGACATGGTTGATACAATCCTCTTTGTCAACTTCGATGTAGCCATATACTTTGGCCTCCTTTAGGGCCAAGAAAGTACGGCTGTCACCGTCTGACAGCACAGTTGTGTATCTCAGGCTGTGCTTTTCCAGCGATCTGTTGAATAAAATGAGGCCAGCCTCCACCTCCATTTCACCAGCCTTCTTATCCGTATTTTTCTGGCACTCATGGCTGGCTTTCCATTCTTCGTATGACGGGTCACCAACTTTTGGTCCACGCTGACAACCGGCACAAAAGTTGCTCAGCACAACGTAGTCCAGCACAAGTCCGGTAAAAAGTTCAATGACGGCGCCGACACCGATGTGCGAACTGTGCCCGCGAGTCATCCAAGACCCGTCATACGATACAGCAACGTTGCCCGGGTTGCCGAAGTTTAATTGGCTGTAAAGCTGCCGGACCGACTTCGCGCATTCAGTTGTAAGCGTCTCAGCTGCCCGGGTCGCGGCAGGCGTCAACTTTGTTTTGACGTACCGCTGCCACGTTTTCGTATGCAGCCCGCGGTGCGATATATTCATTGCTGCGAAAATATCGTTAAACGCAGTTTGCCGATTGCTGGTGCTCTGCATCGCGCGCGCAGCCAGAATATTAATGGTAAACGGATTCACCTTCTGAGTCCCATTCACGCGCGGCGAGCTCCATGCTGACGCTTTGTCGCCGCATTTCGAGCATGTGAGCACCAGACTTACTGCAAGGCCGTATTCGCGCTCCTTCCGGCTGATTTTCGCGCTACCGCCGCATGTATTACAATTCATATGCTCCAGCAGTGCGTTCACGATTCCAGGCACACCACGGTGAAAACAGTATTGTCAAGCGGGTCGGCCGCGACATCGCCAGCGGACAAGATCTCCGACTTACGGCTCACTGCTGCGGTTGACGCGAGCTCTTGTAGTTTCTCGTCGGATCTCCTGTCGATTATCTCCAAATCTGCAGGCGTCAGCATAACGGTGTCACGACGGACGCGGCTGGCGTTTTCGTCGCACCTACTCGTTGTCGCACCATCTAGGCCTAACGCTCGGTCGGCTCCATCGGTTCCGTCGCTTGACGCCGTTATTGGCTCGTCCTCAACGACTGGCGACGCGGTGGGGCGTTTTTTGAAGTTCTCGAGCATGGACTTCTTCCTTTTCTTTCCAAACTTGTGTTTAGAGTCAAACTTTCGAAGCGGAGGAGGCATCGTCGCGGGTAGTCACACAATGATCGTATCGAACATGGCGTCACGCACTGCGCGTCTGTAGCAGCTAGCAGACAGCTCGGAGTGGGCCCAACCAATCACGGGGCGTTATCTCGTCACGTGCACGCGACAGCGAATGAGAGCGCGCGTTTCATCTATTTTTGCCGCCGGTTTTTGTATTGAACCAGCAAGCCTAACGAAGCGGCAGCGCGCGATATTTGAAGCCGAAACCCCGTTCTTTCAAACGAGACCAAGATGGCCGCCCTCAAGGCACTGGCATGCGAGCGCGGCGTCATTGAATGTGTGTCGTTTTAGCGTCGACACACGCGAAAAATCAGGTGCCCTATCTGTTTTTAAATTGATGGTTTGGCTGAAATATGAACTTACGAGATTGGAAACTTGGCAGAGAGGGAGAATAATAGATGTAGATTCCAGAAATGCTATTTTCCAAAATTCGTTTTTTTGATAATTTTTTGGGTCTAAAGACCCGTGTCCCCCCTTAAATGTTGAAAAGATAAAGATGAAATTATTACAATCAAATATAATTGCAGTCTAACAAGTGTTTCACCAGTGACCAACTAAGCAATGAAAACACATGCTCCATTCTAAAAACGGGTTCCCCAGTGCTGCTACTGTGCAACTACACTAACGATACTGAGCTTCAAGTTCGTTGCTAAAGCTAAACTGAAATTTAAATAAATGATTATAAGGCAATCAACAAGGAACTCGTAAAGCACTGCAAAAAGGTATGAAAGTCAACGTTTGAAACGAAAGATACAAAAGATTTCGCTGCTCCAAAATGAGGCAAGAACATGCACACAATGTCCTCCAACAGGCAGGACAAGACTAACCTCTTCCTCTACGCCCTTGAGCTTGACTTTGACGTTCTCCCCCGACGTAATCACATTGGTCTCGTCCTCGTCGGACCAGAGCTGGAGCACCTCAACAGTCCGCCGGTTGGGCATCAGCAACAGCTGCTGGCCTCGCCTTGCCGACCCGGACTCCACTTTGCCCAGCACCACTGTGCCCATGTCCTGTCGTAAAGATTGCATCCAGAAGTGTTACGCTGGCTCATGCAAGCCATAGAGTTTCCTACAAACATCACTTGAAGGACCTTCGGCACTAATTTCTACGGAAGCTGCAAGCATGGCAGTTCAGCCAGCATGAGAAAACCTCGTTACTACGAACACCACATTAACAAACTTTTCAGATTAACAAAGTTTTCAGGGATCACTCCCGGGAGTGTCGATAGCTGATGAAAGAGCCAACACAGCCCACGCATCTCTGTTTGGCCATGTTTCCATGTGTTTTAACTTTACTTTCAGTCTCACTTTACTCTCGCACTTCGTGAATCGTCACAAGTGCTTGTCACAAGGAAGCTGCAACCTCTTGATGTCGGTGTGAACAAAACTGCTTCTACACGAATACGAGTGGCTGGTGGCGGAAGACCGCAAACATACGCCAACCGGGCATGCAAAAAGAGCCTCCCTCATGGTTGTGCATGGTTGGGAGCTCTCGACATGGGTGGCTGCTTCACGCAATGTCGTGGCACAGTCGTTTGCCAAATGCTGGATTTTGCTGGATGACTACATGCTGTGGGACCACAGCAGTGATCATGACGGCAGCACTAGTAAGGACGAGTAGTGCAGGGGCTAATAAATTTTTGTAGTGGAATTTCACCCATGGGTATGCCTTTTTTTGCCCGACATGCAATGTCGGGGGCGCATGTCGGGGGCTTGACCTACATCTGAGTTGACTTACAATAGTGCAAATATGGTAAGCAAAACTTTCCCACTTCGACTACTGCAAAGCCGTCTATGCAGGCGCACACCTTGTACTTGTCAACAGCAGGCATTCGAAAAGGCCCGTCAGCAGACCGGCTGAGCGGGGCCAGGCTGTCGATGTACTCGAGGAACGGGGGCCCCCGATACCAGGGACACACTTCGGGGGGCGCCACCTCCTTCAGGTAGGCCCCCGTCAGTCCCGAGCAGGGCATGAACGTCAGCTCAGTCTTTGGGTTGAAGCCACACTTGCGAAGGTATGGCACCAGCTTTTCCTTGCACTCGTTGTACCTGGAACCGGGCGTGGAAGGCAGGACACAATGACGGTGCAATAAAACGCCAAGATGCAACACGATTCAGGCATCAGCACCACCAACACCAGTGTGGTAAAGGTTTAACACTCTCCAATCAGCTTTCTTGCCATCTGTACAGACCAGAATATGTTACTCTAGTACGCTCGTTTAGAGCAAGTCCAGTTAAGGGGGGACGTGGCAATTGAAGTGGTCAAACTGACCAAAATTTTCGATTATCCGATTGATTTCTTTCCGCAATCCTCCGACCTTGATTTACCTCGTGGTGAAATATAACAAAATACGCTACAAAAATCAAGAAAACAACACTTTCCTAGAGTGCTGTCATCAAAAATTGTGAAAAAATCTGGCTTTGATCTCCATTTTCTCAGCTTTCATTTTTTGTGCAGTTGCTTTCAGTCATCCCAGTGCCATTTCACAACAAATGAAGACAAAATCATGCTGTCTTTTGCACTTAAGATTCTGAAACATTGATGAGTGCAACAAAGCTGTCCATTTTTATCTGCACCTCATAAAAGAATTTATAATTTTTTTTTTTGCCAAGATTGTTAGCAAGACAATATGCATAGGAAAGTACAAAAAACAATTTGGTGCAGATTTCGGTATTTAGAAAATAAACCAATAGCACTTATTGCACAGAATGGGCCTTGGTGAACATGCTGATGTGAAAATCTTGGAGAACTTATGTGTAATTAATTAATTTGGGGATGACCATTAGAGGCTGTCAAGTGGTGTAACTCAATAACTATAATAGCACAAAACTGATTTCAGTTATGATATCAGAACACATCACAACGGCATGCCAAATTTCATCAACTGACTTCCATAAAAAAAAAAGTTTTCACTGCCACGTTCCCCCTTAATCTCGACCCCAGCAACCAGCTGGCAGTGCAATCAATATGATAAAGGGGCAGTTGGCGACTAAGTTATGGCGGGCAAACAATGGCGGCAAGCATGCAATAACAGGCTGAGCATTATCACTAGGGATGTGCAAATACTTGAATATCACTGAATCAAATAGCGATTTTTTGAATAATTCGATTTACGAATCGAATATCTACTATTCTATTTCTAGAATATTCAATATATTTCCAGTAGAGGCTTGCGCAGTGTCACATGTCACATGCACTGTGGTGCCTCTCGTGCTTGATGCTACCCAAGCGACCGTTTCCCGTCGTTTTTGACGCCGCATGGGCCGGGGCCTCCTCTGTCGGCACAAGGTTTGCCCGGGTTAACAGGACCAATTGAAATGATAACGCGACGGGAAGAGAGGGCACATCAACAAAAACAGCGCGCATTTAGTAATCAGGCTGATCAGCCGCCATGTGGTCCGCAGATTGTGTTGGATATCGTGTGGCGACGAACTTTACATCGCTTCAACAGCCGCCGATCACCGTCTCCACTGCCTAAAATTTTGGTGCAGCTTTCGTTAAGCTGTGCCTTCTTGCAGTCACTCAAAATGCAGTGAAATAGCTTTCAAGCTCAAAAAGAAATAAATGAAAACGAAAAACATGCCAGCAAAAAACCAATACTCAGCCTAGTAGCCCAGCTGTTTAGTGCAGTTGGAAAGCCACACCTAAATATGGTTGAAGGAAGTGTCCCCCGAGAACCTACACAAACACTGCAGAGGTTCAGTGCTGCTTTTGACAGGCTTCAGAGAGTACAATGTCCCAGGGCTATGGAAGAGGACGCGACCAAGGGGTACAAGCCTCCAACGAAGCCCTGGGGTGAGCACTAGTAAACAAACTTAATAGCCAATGACCGATTACTTGGACAGCACATCAGACACGCTAGGTTATTCGGAGTAAGTACAATTGCCAACCACCTCTCTCTTGAATGCCACCACTACATTTGTTAAAAGTGATGATTAGCACTTATGAAAGCATAGACAGAAAGACGGAGTGGCAACTGACCTCTCTTCGGACCATTCCACTGTGGGGTCATCCATCTTGTTGACCAGGACGACCAGGTGTCGAACCCCAGCCGTCTTGGCCAGCATGGCATGCTCTCGCGTCTGGCCCCCTCGCTCAAATCCCGTCTCGAACTCCCCCTTGCGCGCCGAGATCACCAGCACGGCCAGGTCGGCCTGGCAGGCGCCTCCAATCATGTTGGGCACAAAAGATCTGTGACCCGGCGCATCCAGGAGGGTGAAATGCTTGTTCTCCGTCTCAAAGTATGCACGGCCCACTTCCACAGTCTTGCCCTTGTCACGCTCTTCCTGTTCATAACAAATGCACAACAAACCATAAAACAATGCTCACCTAAACAACTCATCGTGCATGTACTTTCTATACCTCATGTCATTGTCTGCATTGCTAAGCATTTACACTCAGATGCAATACCTTCCCGAAAGAGCTGTTGCTGTTGGGTTAGCCCGAGCAGGTTTGTGCAAAAATTAGTGAACGTTGGCATAAAGAGACCATTGCCTAAGCGCAGCTCTTCACATACTGTAAACATGGTGCATATGTAAGGTTTGAAGCTCTAAAGCAACAGCAAGGCAGTGACAGACAGTATAGTTGGATTCTCCTTGACCACTTCAGATTTCTTTAAACCTATAACCACGAGCAAGAGAATGCAGCACATGAATATTTGATAAACTTGACAAATAAGTACACTGTAGCCATACAAAGCCAAAAACGCAAAATAAACTGGCCTATCCCCAACAGATATAGCGCTGCACACACCTCCTTACAGCGGTATGCAGAGGAATCTCCACTCAGCAGTTCTGCTGCATGCTTATGAAAGCCTTGACCACTGCGGTTTCTTTGCAACGTTCAAGACATCCCACAAGTCCTCCAAAAACACAGCCGCAGGATTGCCCATGCTCATAAGCACAGCTTCATCGTGTGTTAATAGTTCTAGATTTATCACTTTTGTCAGCAGCGGATGTGATGACCCTGGGAAGCTAAAGAAGACCAGGGCACAGGCTCACTGATCACAGCTGAATAGATCAGACAGCCAGACGGCCTCACCTGATTTGTGTCTAGTGCCCAGGAGAGGTACCAAGATTCTCTGTTCTTTTCTTTCGCTTCCCGCTCGTACTTTTCCAACGTTCGCTTGTCTACCATCCCTGTTAAATATCTGCACACACAAAAAAAAGTGCAAGGAACATGAACAAACACCCTGGAAATATAAATGCAATGCTGAAAGACCCAGCAGCAACCATGACTGTAGTTACTTATAGAAAAATTGGTACAACTTATGCATAGAAAATCATCATGCTTAATACATGCTCAATAAACATGGCTTTGTTCCGGCCTTACAGCCCACACAAGTAAGACCATGCAAAAAGATTCAGCATTTCATTCAACTAACAGGACATTATGGAAAAATATAAATGAAAAGGGACTCGACTTACAGAAGCTGGCCTCCTATGGTAGATTTGCCGGCGTCTGCCAAGAAGAAAAAAAAGAGGCTTATTATTAAACAAATTTCAGATGCTGGCCTTGCACTTCCCAGTGAGAACAATGACACTGATCTATGTTTCCAATAAATGAAATAATGAATGCAGAACATGCATAGTAAATTTCTACACAATGTATATAAAAGAATTTATACTGATACAAAGCACTAGGCAGGCACTTGTAACGAACGTTCAATTGATCTAAGGGACCACGAATCCTTAGAGTGAAAATTATTTGTACGTTAACACACCAACACTACAATAACACATAAAAGACCTTTCAATCTCCTCAGTGAAAGCAGTGTGCTTGAAAAACATAGAAACACACAAAACAAGAGTGCTGAGTGCTCCTGAGTGCTGAACTGCAACTAACAATGACACACAGTTCATGCCTGTTACAATGAATCCACACACAATGCACTTCCAGATCGATAGGGAAACAGCGCAAAAAAAAAACTCGACAAGACAAGAAGGGAGACACACACCAGCGCTGACTGACTGAATTGGCGGGAAATCCAAATCTAATCGGTGTCTATTTCTTGCCCATGTGCAGTGATCTACCCTTCTTTTTCTTTTTTCTGGTATCTGTGTTCCTTTCTGAATAAAGAATTCAGTCGTCAGTCAGCACTGGTGTGTGCCTCCCTTGTGTTTTTTTGCGCTCTTTCCTTATCGAGTATGTACCGACTAGCCCAAGCCTCTACCGTCTTGCACTTCCAGTTATAGACCATACCTCTGACTCAGTTTTGTCCTACCTATATTATTTGTGCAAAAATTCAACTTTTTATAAATTACGCATATACAGTGTACTTTGCTGCGGCGACATGTGCATGCAGTAGTGCACTGCATGCAACTATTTTCAGCCAGATGCTAAAAATGCAGAAACACACTTTCCCTTTGGGTACAACACATTAACGGCAAGCTTCCACTGTGCCATGCGACGACCCTTTCCGCCATTTGAAGACTATCAGTCCCAAGCTAGGCCAACTGTCTGCTTTGTTCTTAACGGTTCAATATATTGCATCTGTCCTCATTTTGCATGCACACATTTCTGAGTGTTCTGTTCTATGCTCTCGTAGCATGGAAGGAGTCGCTACTTCTTTCACGCCGGAGAGATGCGAGCACACACAAGGTCTGTAGACATTTTCCTGCTTTGGTTTATCTGGCATTTAATTACATGAATTACCATGATGAATACCTATATATTTCACATTCAACGCTTTATAGTTTGGTTGCAACTGCATGCAGTGAGAGTAGTCTCTAGTCTTCAAAGCACTGCCTGTTTATATGAAACGGAGTATAAATTGTGAACGACCAAAATACCCACACACACTTCTCAACTTGTAGGGACACAGGAGTGATCATCCAAAATTTTTCTGTACTGTAAATGACACCAAGGCACTGCAGAGAGCTTATTATCAAATGCATTTGAGTCGCTATATTGACAGTTATGCAACTTCAATATGTTCACTAAGCTCCACTGCGAGCAGACACGGACAAGAAATATCACGGAGCAAGAAGAGACACCCTTGTACGTGGACAACCAGAGGTAAAAATAATCTATGCACCACAGTTAGACCTCTGGTGCAACTACCAGAGCACGACAGTGCCAACACGCGAGGGGCTGGCGTACGTACCAACGTGGCCAATGAAGACGACGTTTATGTGCTCTTTCTTAGGACCCTGGTCGTCGTCCTTGGGCGGTTTCTTGCGTGGTTTGGAGGTGACGTCCATGCGTTCATCCTCGTCCCCCGTCGAGGGCGTCTGATCACCCCCGCCTGCGTCCTGAGGGCTGTCCTCCAGCGTCACGCATTCCCAGTCTGCAAAGCACGTGTGGGCAAGGCCCGCTCAGTATAACGCGGGTCGCAACTGTAACACTTAGTGCATTTTTAACAGCAACGAGTTTCACTTTATTTAGCTCAAAGAACGTAAGGATATCGTTTAAGGCAAGGGCCTCGACAAAAGCAAACTCAAAAAGGAATATCAGTGGTTTTACGTGCCAGAACCATCATATGATTATGAGATGTGTCATAGTGGTTAAGTCCAAATTAATGTTTACCACCTGGGCTATTTTTAAGCATACATTTCTAACGTGCAAAAGCATTTTTGCCCCATTAAGATGTCGCCGCTGGGGCAGGGAACTGAACCAACGACCTCATGGTCGGCAGTGCAATGCCATAACCACTACGCCGTCATGGCAGGTAACAAAAACGGACAGACTGCACAAGGTTAGTAGTACTCAAGTCCAGTAATATGAAAGAACAGTGCTTCTAATTATACAACACGAGTTCTGTAGCTAGACTCCATAGATTCAGTAAAAACTTAGCACAACAAGATATGTACAAAAGCAGCAAGGTGTGCAATATTTCAGCAATAGTAACTGCAGTAGAAAACTGAATAAAAGGAACAAGAAAACATGGCAAGGATGTTTTAAGGTCAGCTGTAAGAGAAGCAACACTATCAATGACTTCACAGGCAACTCTTAACGTCAGGTTTCTCAAGAGAACGTGTAGATTAGAGTCAATTTCAATGAGTGAGGGTGTTTCCAATGTCATATTTGAAGGACATGTTACGAGAGACGCTACAGCTGGGCCTTACTAATGCTACTTGAATGAAACAAACATACGTTGGCTGATGTTGGTAGTGTCATTTAATGGAATAGCATTTTTAATCCCATTTGTGCATGCAAACGAGCAGCAAATCACAAGTGACATGAGAAGGAAACGAAGAAAGCAACAGTCCCAGTCACAACATAGTTTGCAATTTGTGCAGATTATTACCGATGGGAGTGGTCACACACAGTGTATAATAGCGCAGAAGACTCGCAATTACTATAGATGAGCATACTTCCAATGAACGAGTTCATGGCACTGCTCAAAGTGCTTGCAAAGTAAAATATTTCTTGAGCAAAAGAATCCCAGGGGGGTTTGTCTGCCCGGTGAGCTAATATTTAAGGAAACAACCTCTCACCGCTTGAGGACAGCCTGCCTAGAATCAGTAAGCACAGCATGGTGTAGAAAGTCCAGCAACATGCACCGACCCAATGTCGTGTTATAGCAAACGTACTAGTACTCCCGACACAACATAGAAAGCCAGACTGCCATGTTACCTGCTGGAGAGTCGTCCATACTTGCAGAATCCTCCTTGTCACTGTCTTTCTTGTCTGCAAAATAGAGAAAAGAATAAGTCGCGTACATCACCAGCACCCCAAAGATGCCATGCGCTCATTGTCAGAACCAATTAAATATAAATTAAGGCACACATGACAACAAAAAAGCTTTGCATTGCAACTTTTCACCAAACCACGCATTGATAAATCTGCACCTAAAGGAAACTCGAGATCCTCAGCAGGCCACACCCCGACTAACTTTGCAAGAATCTGACGAAACATGCTCAACAGTTTCTGCACCATCACATCTCAGCTTACATTCAACACACATTGCTGCCGCAATGACATGTTACGCCTACTGGTTAGTTTTGCTAACAGCATCATGCTGCCATTTTGACCAACGTGTGAAACTAGGAAGACAAGCATGGCTGATCTAAAACGAAAGGATGACCCCAGCTAGCATGTTCAAAGCCCTATTGGTGCAGACACTGACATACTGATGCACGCAATAGTCTCGTGCCACACTGTTCTTCCAAAAATGGTTCGCGAAGAGAACAGAAGTACTACTGACAAGAAGGCAACTGTGACAAAAAAAAGTGAGGTCACCCTACGAAAAGGTAGTAAGGTCACCTCAGGCCACACTGAAACCAAGAAGCTAAGGAAGTTGGCGACTAAATGGGTCCTAACAAGAGGAATCTCATCGAAAGCTGAAACTCAAAAAAAAGAAGAAAAAAATGCGCACAGTCGATAGATGATTTATCGTGACCAGCACTACCAGGCTACCAGCCTTTTGACTGTCGGCACCTCAAAGCAAGCAAGACGCAGTGCGCCACCGGCAAGGACAACGTACTCACGTCGCGTAACGCGCCTCATCCTGCACGGCCTGGTCCTAAAGGACACGGTGAAACCGTCCAAACGCTGCTGCTTCGCCGAAACTTGCCGCAAAAGAACTGCGCACTCGCTTGTCGCGACAATGCGGCAGCAGGACACCCGAAACCTACGAACGATCGTTGCCTTCGACGTCGCCCGACCGCTGGGTTATTGTCTCCAAGGCGCGGAGGAGAAAGCGGGCTGGGAAGGGCGACGATTACGTCGCGCACCGTGAGCGAGGCACGCCATACGAACATTCCACAACACCTGCCTCCGAGATCTCCGAGCTGACAACGAGGCTTGCCGTGCCGAACAACCACGCGCTCACTTATCGCTGGCGATACCGCGTAACAAGGTCGTTCGACATCTGCTTCGGGCGAGGTCTTTGCCGTCGCGTTCTTGAACTAGATGCCGGCGAGCTCCTCCGCTAAAATCGCGCCGGCTGCGCGAGGCTCCCGTTGTTGAAAACGTTGGGCAGCCCGAGCGGCACAAATATTTTAACATTTCCGCAACGTCGCGTCACGTCCGAACACGTATAACGTTTATCACGTCAATACAACTACGACAACCTGCCATTGCACATCTCCTGTAAGGCGCACGTTTCAGCTCGAAAGATGCTAGGCCCTGGAATGTTGGCCAACAAGTCACGTGACGCACAGATTTGAAGACGTTTTTAAAGCTGGCATGATTCAAGAAACTGACCCAAGTGGTACGGGTTAAACGCGCTGTCATCGTGCAGATCTGTATCCACTAAGCAGCAGTTTTCTGACATGTCCAACCACTACCACGCGATAGCTAGGGCCATAGCGACATCGGCGAAAACACCGATGACCAGTTGGTAATTAGGCAATTATAGCGCTCTGTAACATTTGTATGGCCTACGTTAACTCTGGTACACGTGGCAGTTGGCGCATGTTCGCAGTCACCTGTGTAAAAATGTTGAGTAATTCTGTAATTCAAGCAAGAAACGTTCTGCACCGGCGGTTTAATGCCCAAGCAATAGTAACGTTATTGTAGTATTTACACACAAAGGCTAGAGCAGCTCTAAAAAAACTAAGCTCAGTTCAAGAAATAAATGACAATTTCGATTTACCCAACTATTCGCTGTCAAGGAAAGCGAAGGAAAAAATGGCTGTACTAAACAGGGAACCCCAGAATTTTAGCCACTGTGAACAAGCGCGCGACTGATTACACCAAATATTCCCCGAATTCCTTTGCCGGCGCGTCAATGGCCTCATTACGTCGAAATACGAACAGCTGCCGGTAACGAAACCGTTATAACGAAGTCAAGCAAAACAATATGGCAGCTAGTTGCCGTGCCACAAATCACGTCCCAACTTTGGCAGGTGTTGTCTAGTTTAGTGTGGGACACGCAAAAAAAAAAAAAAAGTGGGGGGGCAACGACTTACGACAACGAAATGAAACCCTATCCGGCCCATCCGATGATGGCCGACCGGTATTTGCTTCAATTTGCGAGCTTCCACGTCTGACAACTGAGTAGCGCTCGCTCTTCAATGTTATCACAACTTTTCCCCACAAGTACACCCCATGCCTTAGTAACCAGATAAACCAATATTTACTGGTTGCGCGCCAAGCTGCAACTTCGACGGCTTTGCGTACAATCACACTGCGAAAACAAGTTTTCAACAACTCACGCAGCGCAAGACGGGACCAGCGGGTCCGACGAAGTCCACTTCGCACACCGACTGCCCCCCCTCACCAAAAGAGAAAAACCAGCGCAAGAACACCCTCCGAAGCGACAGCCGCGCCTGGCGTAAATGGGGAGGGGAGGGGGGAGAGAGAGAAAAAAAAAGGAAAGAAAGAAAGACCCGACAAGCGAACTTTCTTATCTCGTCGGAAGAAAAAGCTCAAGGGAGGCGGGCAGTGGTGGAAGCGATCACACGGCGAGACCCCGACACGAATGAATCTAAAAACAAACCGGAGTGTAGCGCGTTTTGGCATGAACTGCGCCCGTGCCAAAGTCGTAGCGGCGACTACGTCAGCGGCGCGAGTGGCACTGGTTTTCTTTCCTTGCGCAACGTCGGACTGCCGGGTGACGAAGCTACTACGTGGAAATCGTGGAAGGAGAGCACGGATGGGAAGGGGGAGATTATGTAGACATCGCCGGAAAGTGGCTTTCAAAACACGCAGAGACGCCGATCGTTTTCGAAACCTGCGGCACATCTGCGGGCGCTTCGAGTTTAGAAAACGCAAACAATCGCAAGAAGCGGCACTACGCCGTCCAAGCAGCCGACATCGCAACCGCCTGGCAGAGCAGTCACCCAGCAGCACGTGTTAGCCCGGCGAACGTAACGGCAGCTGCGTTTTGGCGAGAAGACAGGATAATTCCACGAACGTTACGTTCGCTCAATCGTGCTCGTCTTACGACGTACCGTTCATCGGACTAACTATCCCACGGTGAGTGCAGGTATGCCAGCGCGTCACACTGTGACGAGAAACGTCACATCAGCCAGCAGCCATGTTCCGCTCGCAGGCAGAAACCACGTGTACCGCGGAAAGGCACGGCACTGCGAAAGGAGAGGGCGGGGGAGGGGTGTGCTGGCTTGTCGGGGTCGCTTTTCACAACTCGAAAATCGGCCGCCGTATCGCGGAGCTCCGACCCTCCCAATCACTGCGACGGCGCCGAGCTAATCCTCCTCGTCGTCGTCTTCGCAGGGCTGCGGAGGGCGACGCGTTTGCGAGGTTATTGACACGAGCAGCAGCTTTTTGAGGGTGCACACTGGCGAGAAATCGGCCTCCGAGCAGCGTAGGCCTACCGTCACGCCGCGCGGCTCGCCGAAAAAATGAAAAGCCACGATCTCGTTCACGCTGTCACCTGCGAAGCGATCGCTGCGTATTCGATGTCAGGCCGCTACATTCGCCGTGCCACAATAATCGGAGCTCCCGACGGGGTCGTTCGGTAGTCACGGCCCGAGTACGGATAGCCGAGGAGTGACCCCCCCCACCAAGTGTGGCCAGAAGACATCGCCGTCTTACCTGACGGCGAATCCTCATTGCCTTTCTCCGGAGGGTCCAACTGTGCCATCTGCAACGTGGCGAAGGAAGGCACGAACGGCGGCGCGTCCACGTTCAGCTTGGAGAACGACTTTGACATTTCGTCGTCTCCGTCGGCGTTGTTGATCTCGACGCTGTGGTCCTCCCAATTGTCCGGCGCAACTTGCGCTTCGGGAGACGATGTGTCCATTGTGAATCCTTGTGTGGTTTCTTCCCTTTTTTTACCGTCGTCGGGGAGCCTCGAAGAGCACGGATTGTTCGGGGGGCGGGTGGGAGAGAAAAAAAATGCCTGTGTGTCCCTTTTCACAAAATAAAACGCGGCGCAGCAAGCACCCCAACTCCACCAATTCACCGCGGCGCCAGAACACCACCGCGTGTGCAAAATTAGGCTTGAAAAAAAGGAAAGGGTAGAGAGGGGCGCGAGCCGATCGCGAGTGCGAGACTAATTTGCGCGTGAAAATAAACTTTAGCTTCTTTCAATTATATTACGAATGGATAGTACATAAATTGACCGAATATTTTTCGTGGTATCAGCTTTAGGTATTAGAACAGTTTTAATGTCAAATGCACTGCGTGCTCCGTTAGTTAATTAAACGGTTTTTTACGTAACCCCGTTGCAACCTTCTATTTAAAACATTCCGTTATAACGACAATACATTTATTTAAAAACGCGTTTGTGTGGAAACACAAATAAACATTTGTGTTAAGTAGCGAAGAAAAACTGTATGTGTTAAGTTGTAAAGAAACAGTGACGTCAAGTTTATAAGAAATATTTCAAATTTTTTGTAACACGCGAACGCAGCTACCAATTACGGAGCTACCGGTACGTTCGATTAGCCTGCACCACGTAAGCCAGCTCACAAGGTGTTGCACCCTGCGTTTTAGCGGTGCGACAATAGCGCTCGCTGAACTACGCCGTTCGTTTCAAAAGGTGCAGGGCTGGTTCAACATTTTGCTGCATACACTCCACTGTCGGTGCCGACTTGGTGCAGGCGTACGTGTGCGAAGCAGCAGCGCAGCAGACGACGCAGCACACGGGCGAGCGCCTTTAAAACCACGCTTACGCACGTCTGATGTGCCTACGCAAGCGTGGTGCGCATTTACGCCCCAGATGTCGATCATGCCTGCGGTTCAGGACTTCTCAAACTTACGCACATTAGTCGGACATAACGCCTGCACCGTGTCTGCACTTTGGCATTCGTTGCGAGTGTCGCGCTGTGCCTGCACCATGCCTGCACCGCAGTGAACCGCCGTGAACTGGTTCATAGTGGTGCAGGCGAATCGAACGGACCTCTTCTTTAGGTCACGTGGTCTGGATCGCAGGCTCGCAGCAACGTAGGCAGCCGGAGGTTTTTCCCCGAGAGCCCCCGGAGGTTTTTTTGTGATCGAAAATGGCGCTAGCCTCAGCAAAACAACTTCTCGACGAATTAATGGGCCGGGATAGGAATCTCGCGCCCACCGAGAAGAAGAATACTTGCAACTGGGAAGACCCCGATGTAAGCCCTGGCGATTTGTTACCTTTGCCCCATATCGCGGATGCGAATGTTCAGTTCTCGGAACAGGCTGCCCTTCGAGGTGTCTTTTATTTATTTTTTTCCCTTGCCGGTACGCGAAGGCGCGATAATGTGCGCCGTAACTTGTTATGCTCGTGTAGCCGGTCTCCTTTGTTATTCTTCGATTCCGAGACGCTATGCAAAGTAAAAATTTTGGCGCCGAAGTGCGCTGTATGCGTATGTGCGAAGACGTTGTGGACGAGACCGTGGACGCCATCGCTCGCATAGCTAGCATGTTCTCGCGCGCCTCCCACCTTTACTCAGCTTCCGG
Source organism: Dermacentor silvarum (assembly GCF_013339745.2). Lineage (NCBI taxonomy): Eukaryota > Metazoa > Arthropoda > Arachnida > Ixodida > Ixodidae > Dermacentor > Dermacentor silvarum. The sequence goes on from NC_051158.1 coordinate 14,502,221, forward strand.
TGTCATTTAGCGCCTCTTCGTTCGTGCTTTTGATAATGTAGCAACCACTTGCGTCGATGTACCAATCAAAGATATCAGCTGGGCTCGGAAATAAGCTTAAACATCGCGGTCAAGACCGGTGCAGTCTCGCACAGTTGTATGCAGCAGTGCATGGAGTGAAACGACGCGATGCTATCGTGCAGGCATACTCGGGTTACCATTGACGCGTTTCCTGTTATTCCTCAGCGTTTTTCGTGCATGTTTACAATCACTGGCGTTGGGTTGTTACAGGTTTGCAAGCACTTTCTTGCGAAGTTCTGCCCTAATGATCTGTTCGTCAACACCAAAGCAGACTTGGGTCCGTGCAACAAAGTTCACGATGACAGGCTGAAGAGGGAGTAAGTTTTGTTCATCACCTCCTCTATAAACCTCCTCCTCTATATAAAGAGGAGGTCGTCGTTTTGTTATTACACTGCTGGTTTGCGCACGCTCGCACTTGCGTTGTGGGTACATTGTGACGTTTGATTGGAGTCGCGTGTGAGACCTCGTGTCGGCTACAGCGGTCAATCGGTTTTCATTGCGTGTGTGTTTTGCGTGTATTGAGCGATTTGTATGCCTTAAAGGGACACGAAACTTGACTTAAGCTGTGCTAGTAATTGCAGTTCTGCAACATTAATACGGCCGCTTTTCCCATGACTAAAGGCTTGGCAAGCTAGTAAAGGGAGACAAAAGATAAGTGATCACACCCTGGCGTACTTGCAACAGGTCGCTGTGACGTCATGAAATACGCAGTTTAGTAGGGTGGTTTGCTGTGGAGGTATGTTCATTGTCGTTCAATTAAATTTTTAAAAAATGTTGAGCATGTGCAGCAGTAATTAGTTGGATTTTCTTCTAATCAAAACATAATCGCGAGTCTCATTTCACCCATCATACCCTCATTAAATAAAATGCTTTGGTCCATTCAATCAGTCGTCAAAAAACATAGATTATGTTGCATTTTAAAAGAACCGGGGAATCGACCTAGCCAGCTTTGATAACTTTTCTTGCCCCTAAAATTGTCCAAACACAAGAGAATAGCGTGCCGTATTTACTCAATTTCAATGCACACTTACTTTCTCGAAAGGGTCGCTAAAATGACATGCAAAGTATGACTATAAACTGCTATAGGTGGTGTCCAAATATGACCTGCCAATCTGGAATGGGGTTAAGAAGATATATCCTGTTGATAGCGATAAAGAGGCCTGGGACAGCGACAGCGAGTGATGCCTTTTTACTGTGGCCCTGATGCAATAAATTTTATTTTTCCGAGTGAGAACAAATTGCTGTCTCACTGTTCTAATAAAAATCTGGTGTCAACAATCAAGGGTGTTGTATTTTGCTTTTTTTTTTTTTTTCACATGTGAAAATTGCAACACGTGTTTCAGCCGAGGGTGTCAGAATTAAGCGAGTACGGTACTTTGAAATTCTTGACAGTAGCGGGTGTGACAAAGCAGTGCCCAGGTATTGGCACGGAATTTGAGAGTGAAGTTCTTTTTATTTATTTAATTTTTATAATAATCTTAAACCATTTGTCGTCATATGAATGAGAATAGAGAGAGCTTGGTAAGAATAGGTTACCAAAATGGATTTAGTGTTGAACTTGTGCCTGTCCACGCTATGTTATACCGGTGTCACGTGGTCACTTTTGATCTCGATCTGGCCCGATCCAGATTGAATTTCTTGACCATGATCGACAATGATTGTCGTTGCATAGTGCAACAGCGATCCGGATTGAGTTTGGGCATCTATGGTGTGGGTGAGTTCTAGCGCACTAAAGTGAGTCATGTGCTGAGAGTGAATCAAATATGCTGTAAAAGTCATAATATAAAAATAATTTGTTCGTCATTGTGGGTAAGGCCGTCATTGTCTGCTGATTGTGGACAACTCTGAGGACTATGTGGTCATCAGCCTCCGATCGTGATTGTCTAGAGCCAAATCAAGCAAGATCGTGAGCAAAAGTGACCGTGTAGCAGCACTCGATCTGGATTGGGCCTGATCGTGCTCAAATGTAATCGTGTGACACCGTTATTTGATTGAAGTCATTGGGCTTCCTGGTATGAGTTATACCTGTAAGCTTGTGCAGGCTAGCAATTTAACTTTTGGATATATGATATTACACAGCCCTACTGTCTTGTTCTCGTTTAGGTATGAAGAGAGCCCCCGATACAGGCAGGAAGGCTACGAAGATGCCTTTCTCCAGTTCTGCCAGTCCATGCTCTCTGACGTTGAGAAGCGCATCCGGAGGGCACGGCAGCGACTGCAGCTGAGCAACCAAGAGGTTAGAACAGTTAATTGGGCAACCTCTTCTGGCACAGCGAAACATTGATGAGATCGAGGGTTCGAGGGAACACTGCTGAACCCTCAAACTATGTAGCTTAGAGCGATTAAATGTCATTATTTATTTGATGTGCTACAGTGAACAAGCAGAAGAAAGTGTGGACAAGTTGAAAAAAACTAGCTGTGAATGGACTTTGCATAAGCAGAGTTTGTTGTGTAGTGCGTTGGTGACAAAAGAGGATGGTGTGTTTTTGGGGGTGTCGCTCTGTTTACAGGGTGGTGTGGTGATCAAGACGAAGGAGACTGCGGCGCCGACGGACGAGCGGGTGATTGTGCTGAACGAGCGTATCCAGGGCCTGCTGCAGCAAGTAGAGCAGCTTGGCTGCGAGGGCAAGGTTGAGGAGGCGCAGGCCGTCATGAAGCTCTGCGACCAGCTCAAGGAGGAGCGCAAGTCCCTCGACAAGGACTCCGACAAAGCACACTGGCTCAAGGTGAGGCACCCACAGCGTTCTCGACAGGAAAGTAGCAAGTGCAGAGTTTTCAAGATAGGAAACGCAAGCAAGACAGATGACGATTATTGTTCTGTGGCAAAAATGCACCCCAAAGGGTGCAACTGTTTTTAGAGTGTAAGATTTATTGCTCTAAAATCTATTCTTTCGTGTTCCCTGCTTTTGTGCCACCTATATTTAAGTATTTTACTAATCTCCACTGCAAGTTCATGAAGCTTTCCTTTACTATTTCTAAATCCCATTGCCATGGGCAGGGTTACTACGTGTTCATTGTCCTCTGGATGGACACTGCAACGTACCTAACAAAACATGCCCTCTTGTTCCCGTGCAATCTCCAGCTGAAGTGGCACTTGTTGTTGACAAATGTCTCTGGCTGTAAATTCTCTTTTAATCCAATGTTTTTCCATGAATTGCTGTGAATACTGCATCTTGCTATGGTCTATAGTACCAGAACATTCAAAACCGAGATGTTCCCATTCTTGCTCACTACAGTCTTGTATGTTAGGTTTACTGTTGGAACACAGAAACTCCATTTGTAATAACTTCATGCTGGTTCCTCGGACAACTCTTCTGAACAAAATGGGGTTTCTTATACCCCGATTATGTGGGGCACTTTCAATCATGCTTGTGATTTTACATTGTGGTTGGCTCCCGATTCAGCACGATCAGGATCAAATTTCTCGATCGTGACTGGCTCCCTTTAAAAGCTTGTTCAAAGGAGCCAATTGTGACTGAGAAATCCTGATCAGGCTTGATTGCAATCGAGAGTGACCTGTGTGACTGGGGTATAAGATTTAAGCAAATGTTTATTTGCCTTGCTGGACAGACGATTTGCAGTGTAATTTTTTTTTTTTTTTTGCCTTATCTACTGCACAGCAAACAGCAGAGCTGGCAGCTGCCCAGGAGAAGCAGATGGAAGTGTGCGACATCTGTGGAGCCTTCCTCATCGTTGGCGATGCACAGCAACGCGTCGACGACCATCTCATGGGCAAGCAACACATGGGCTACGCCAAGCTCAAGGAAGCCGTTGAGGAGATTGTGGTGAGCAAGTGGGAACTGCGGTAGCACACTTGTCGGTCGATGCCATCGTATTGTCGCAAGTCGAAGGAAGGAGGCTGGCCTTATGGCAGACAGGCGCAGGAAGTGACGCGGTCGCGGATTTGGTGCCACCATCCGAGAATCATCGACTCAATGATGCCGAGCCATGGTGGAGTATCCCAGCTCCTCGGTCATCAAAATTACTCGTCTCTCGAAGCGGCCGTCATACCTAACGCTCTGCGTCGCCGTAACATTGCGAATGAATGTAGCGAAGTGTGAAAGGCTTCAAAGTAATCCAGCACTGTAATTGTAACACCGGTCACACGCACAGAGAAAATGGTGTCGATTCCAACAAAAAAGAAGTTTTGACTTCGGTCGACTTGTCTATGGATTAAGTCAAGATGTAAAGGTACAGTTTGCCAACGTAACGTAAAAAACTGCAGAATTTAGATTTGTTCTAAAATTGTAAATTCTGACGTTATTTGAATGTAACGTGAGGGTCGAGTTCAAGCTAATGCAAATCATTAAAAAAATTTGTTACAGTCAGGTAAATATGGTAGTTTTTCTTCCACAAACACCTGGTAACATTCTGCGTAATTCCAAATTGTGCCAGGCAGCCAGCGACCAGCAAAATGTGCATCAACTGCAAAAGTTTGCCGACCTTGAGGTCCAGGAATAAGCTGATTATTTCCGCAGCCTTAGTATTCGGAGCTTCAGCCTGTACCAGTGTGTGCAGGCAACACACTGTCGTACAGTTTTATTGGTTACGGTCGCAAACTGCTCAGAAATTTTCTGTTTTCCGAGATGCCGAAGGCTGTGAAAATTTGCGGTTGACTGTACGTCAGGCTCTCATTATTGTTAACTGATGTCAGGCGGGGCACTTTCGAGTGCAGTTGGCACCCTTCTGCAGCTTGCACAAAAGAGCCAATCTCTATCGACACTGCTACCCATGACACCAGTATAAAACGCCACCGACATGGAGCTTGTACTCTCCATTGTTGCTCAACGTGGCATCTTGTGAGTGTATCACTTGCGTGGCTTCTATTGCACGATATTGACCAGTGTGGAAGGTTGAATACAAACGTGTTCCCTCTCCTTCAGGGTCGGCGCTGAGAAAGAGCGAGAGGAAAAGGAGAAGCAGCGAGAACGCGAAAGGGAACGGAGGCGGAGGCGCGAAGAAGACGAAACTCGAAGCCGACGAGGACCCGAACCAGCTCGCGACGACCGACGAGAGCGTGACGAGAAGCGGCACAGGAGTAGGTCCCCGCGCGACGATCGAAAAGAGCGTACAGATGACAGAAGACGTGATGAAGACCGCAGACGGGACGATGATCGGAAACGAAATGATGAGCGCAAGCGTGATGACGAGCGCAGGCGGGAGGATGACCGTAAGCGGGACGACGACCGCAGGCGGGAGGATGACCGCAAGCGGGACGAAGACCGCAAGCGTGATGATGAGCGGCGGAAAGAGCGCAGCCGGCGGGACGACGAGCGGAGTCGGAGAGATGATGACCGGAGTCGAAGGGACGACGACCGGAGCAGTAGGAGTGAGCGCAGCTCCCATCGAGACTCGCGGGATTCACGGTCGTCGGGACACGACCGGGACAAGCACCACAGCAGCAGTAGCAGCAGCAAGAGTGACCGTGACTCTCACCGCAGCTCATCTTCTAGGGGTGAGCATGCTTGTAGAAATCGTTGGCTTTTTTTGTTAACCATGGTCCGAGTTGTAGCATGCATCCTTGTCTTGGTCATTTCCTCCTATGGAAGTGAAATGTCCAGGATGAGGCCCTTGCAGACATCTGCCTCCTTCAAACTGATGGGAGTACCAAGCCTGTGCTGTTCTCTTTCCTCGCTTTTCTAAAGGACTCTGTCATTTGTTTCTTTCAGTGAGCAATGGTGACTCCAGCCCCCGTCACTGAGATGTCAAGTGAGTTGCTGGGGACAGCAGGTAGGTGTCACTGCGGCAGAAGGTGTCTGCCTTTCCTCCTCCCTTTCGCATTTTTTTTTTTTCTTTATTCACTGGGCACTTTTCATCTTCATTTTATCCTTTTTCATCCTTCTGCTTTCTCGCTGGGGTTGTGTTGTTCCTGTCATGGGTGGTGACCTCTCCTTTCTCCCTTTTGTTGTTGTGAAAGGGTTGGGGTGCGGGGTGGGCACGGACACTGGGGTTGTTCGGATGCATTGTGGACAGGCGGGGTCGGGGCTTGGTTCCCGATTTCTGCGAAAGGACAGACCGATGTGAGAGAAGCGACCGAAGACAGACCTGCTGGTGTACCTTCTTCCATCGTGTGTGTGTCCTTGCGACTTTTCGCCCCCCTCTCCCATCGGCGGAGCGGCTGCGTGGCAGCTTGAGGAGCCCGTCTCGAGAGCAAGCGAGAGTTTCGGAGCGAGGGTTCTTTCGTAACAGGCGAGTAATGCACCAGGTATGGCCTACCAACAACAACTGCGTAGGGCGAATCACCGTCGTCTTCTCATTAACTGTTACTGCCGTCGTGCATTGTGCGTTGCGGGGTTACTGTACCGATCGAGCGGCATATCTCGTTTCACCATAGATGCAGCACAAGTTCTACATGCAATTTTTATGGCTACGTTATTCTCTTTTTATATACTTATATGGCTAATGCATGAACCTTTGTGTTGGTGGCAGATGTGAAATGGCAAATGTTGCACACTCGGGCACAGTAATTAGTATCTGATGAATCCAGTCTTCGCCACACGACTTGTAAGAAAGGAACATCTTAGAGTACTATTCGACAAAGTGCACATTACATTGTTCTGCACGTAACAAAATCGCATATCTCAATATCCCGGGTTATCACCTGCATCCATTTCAGAGGATATAATAATAAGTTTAGTAGTAGTAGTAGTAGTAGATACTGTCTCTGGGTATGGTTAAGTCAGCTGAAAGTAACAAAGAACCAACACATTTCATAAACACTTTTCATAAAGGCTTTTATGTCTCGCCCTCAAATCTATCAATAGAGGCATTGGTTTCTCTATCAGAAGTAATACTACCATATTTATTCGATTATAAGGCGAGGGTGCAGTAGGGGAACCAAGAAAAGGAACTTCAGTATGCGCACTAATATAAGGCAACATGAAGTAGCCAACGGATTAGTATTCAGACTCTGCAGGAATTGCCTGAAATGCTGAATTACTAACACAGCCAGAACGCAAAATGGTGATCATGAAATAGGGGGAGGGTGCTTCACCACACCTAGTGCGAGTTATCTGCAAATTCTGCCTTTGGTGTGGCTTCACAGCATAGTGGCGTGCACTGCCGTAAAGCCACACTGTAAGGAGAAATTTGCAATGCCGTGAAGCCACGCCTAAGAGCAAAATTTGCGTATTAGGCGGGGGGTGACTTTGAGGCCAAGGATTCTGGGAAAAATGTCGCCTTATATTTGAATAAATACAGTAAATAGGTGGCATCATCTTGTGTCATATCACTTGTGAACAAATTGGCAAGCTCACCAACTATTGAGTCCTATAAGTTGTTTTTTTGCATTCGTCGATCTGTGCTTGGGGACAAATGTGCACTTTTCTGAAGTAAACGCATAAATATTGACAACTAAGAACATTGACAAGTAAACAATGAAATGCTGCTACAATAGTCACTGCCTGTCTGCATCATTAAGTGTCGCACTGTCAAAACATTGCGAGGTCTGCGAGGCACTTTCACAGTTGAGTGCTTACTCAGTGCATTTTGTAATATGTAGACGCTTTGCATAAATGGATGGGGGTGGGTGATGTCCTGGGATATAATGCCGGTAGTTCATCTTGGCGAGAGAGATCGAATTTGTTTTACAAAACGCCAATTCCATTATCATTAGGGTACTTATTCAGCTCTAAGCTGGGAATGTCGGAAGTCTATGTAAAGAAATTAACAGCCATGCAAGACAAGCTGCAGAATTGGTTTCGTGGAATTGGCACGAGGAAAGTAAGCTGTCGGCAAGCCTCATCAAGAGCGGACATTAGGCTCGATTGTGCCTAATGCATGTAAGTGTGCGGATCAAGTTCAGGGGCTTGGTAATTTTTTTGCGTTAACACCTTGCTTGTTGCGTGCGCGCGCTGTAGATACACCAGCGAAAGACCGCCTTCGCGGAAGCCGGCTCGGTGCATGGTTCAGGTTGCATGCTGCAAGCGGGTAGCTGGGTTGTACGAGCGAGCGCGAAAAAGAGAAGCAATTTGCTGCACGACATCTGAAGCAGTGGGCTCTTACTTTCAGAGGTGGCAGGTTTTGGTGCTACCTGGCACCAAAAGTATGACTTCCCCAAACATTATGCGTGATGATGACCGTACAATCGTGCCCAAGTGTGCCTTGATCACTGTTCACAAGTAAGTTCTGTTCACTCGGGCTGCGGCAAGATGGTGCGCAAGATCACAGGTGAAGGCGATCTGTTGTCTTTTGTGATAACCTGAACAAACAATGTTTTTGCTGCTAGGAGTGTTACGGAATGGTTTAGTATTTTTCTGCATGCCACTCTTAATAACATAGGCTAGAGGTCAGTGGGGACTTCGTAGACTAGTTCTAACTGAATCTATGGAGCTTTAGTGTACATAATTAGTGCAAGCAGAGACAGTGGACCACGTCATCTTCAGGGAAAGCCAGCTAACTTAAGTATTTTTAAAGTAATGCACCACGTACTTTAAGCAGTGCACAAAACTGTTAGTATTAAACACCCAAAATGATGCAATCCTGATATGACGGGGTCAAGGAAGCTTGTGTCGTGTACAGTCACTTTCAAAAGTTTACAGACCATGGGGTCCGAGAAAAAGCTGCATATTTCTGCAGCCTCATATTTGGATTTCCAGTTTGTACAGTCGAACCTGTTTATAGCGAACTTTATACTTCTGCCAAATGTGGTCGTTGTATGAGTAGCTCGTATGTCAACTCGCCCTTTAAAATGCGCAAAAATTAACTACACTGAATCTGGCATCTGCAGTTATAATTCTGCACAACTTTGGTCCGAAAGTCGTATTTTCTGTTACTTTAATTTTTGTTCTGCACTTAACCGCATCTACTTCCAAGTTTCCGTTAAAAACGGCATCTAAAGAACGAAATGTGCCGTCGTAGCTCTTTCAAAATGGCGCCCAGTCGTTTTCGATTACTCGTCACTTCAAAACTACGAATGCAGCTGCCGCTATTTCTTCTTCACAAGCTTCGATATATTTTACTACGAGCGGGACACAAGTAGATTCTGCACACAGTAGAGAAGCGTTGTAGTTGGCTGGAAGCGAGAACAACTGCGGCATGCTAGCACTTTGCAAAGGTACGTGTGCTATTACAACTGCAGCATCTTCCACACCTGCACCGAGAGCTGCGAAGTTACATTTTCTGTCTCTTTGGCTGAAAAAGTACAAAGTATTGAAGCCTTTGCTATCGAAATATATTATCTGCAGTGATGTAAACGAAGCATCGAGCAACTGTGATCTCCCAATAACAATGTTGTAACCGCCACCGACTCTTTGCAATCGACACGTCTTCGAGACACGTCGACGCTCCTGCAGTTGACGTGTCTTCGTCACGTTTTTGGACTGGAGCAAGGTGGCGTGTCGCGCTTCCATGCTTTGAAACTATTTAAGACTAGGTTTGAAAATCGTAAATGCAGAAAAATGTGGTAGAACTGATAATTCGTTATACCTGGGATCGTTATAATTTGGTTCGACTGTACCAGTATGGGTAAACAAAATAGCGTACAGTTTTGCTGGTCACGTTCACAACCTGCATGGAAAAAGTTCCTGCATGGAAAAAGTTCTTGCATTCCATAAACTTTTGAGGTTGACTATACATTGAGCTACTGAACGTGATAAATTTAGCACATGATTCACGACATGACACTGTCATTGACAAACGCTGCCATCCTGAACCCTTGCATCTTAGTGCCTGGAGCTTGCGTGCAGTCAAAATCACGGAAAGTGGTCGATAGAAATTATAGCGCACCTATAAGTAGTTTGAATGATCATGGAAAGCAGAGCAAGATTACTGGGCACCTTGATACTACTGCATTGTATGTGAAAAGAAAAAGCTCTACAGAGATTTCTTATCTCTTGCAGCACTGCGAACACCGAGTGTTGTTTTTATCTGTATGAAAGTTTTGGCTAGAGACGGTGTGTCTGTTGCAAATTGAAGACGGGCCAATGTTTCACTGGCATCTTAGGCTAAGTTGTTTGCAGTTTTAATATCATTTAACGCATTCGACGACTTTCCTGCTTTCTTTAGTTTATGGATCCCACTGTTCCGTGCTTACATGTGGCGCTGATTTATTATGATTTTTTTTTCTCTGCCTTCTAGTTAAGAGATACGTTTGCTTTGTTGCAAGTGTGTTGTGTAACGTGATGATGTAACAAATTGGGCCGCGCGAAGAAATGCAGCGGCCGCTCGGGCAAATGGCAACGGCATCCCCCAGAGTCACGTCTTGACACACAGGTGGGCTTATGCCACTCTTGTTGGACACTCTCCAGACACTACTGCTTGGATCTTGTTTGCTGTTTGTTCACAATTTCGCATTTAGCAGTCTGTCTTTTTATTTTTCTTTCCACCACACATGGTTTCACTGCAACTGTTCTTGCAGCCGCCGGCACGCAAGTTTGTACGAAATGTTTGGCATCTTTTGAGTTACTTATTGGTCCATGATGGAAACACACTGGTATTAAAAAAAAAAAAAAGGAAAGTTAAAACTCCACGGTATTGCCTACTAAAATTGCCGGTGGATGGTGTGATGCTTCTGTTTAGGTAGTACAGGAATTCTGCAATTTGGCATGGCTTCATTCTTGTACATGTACACAACTGCCCAAGAAAGAGGCTGGGAGGATGCTTTTAGACTTCAGTTTAACAGAAGTGTTAACCACAAAGGTTGTTAGCCACATTTGAGTATATTGCTAGACCTACATTACATTTGCGCAGTAACATTCGCCACAGGTGGTTTTTTTTTTTTTTTTGGTAACTTAAAACAAATATTTTGTTTATTTGCAGTGTTCTGGAAATGTAGGATGCTAGAAATGAGTGCCTGTGTTAATCATTGCCATGCAATAAACTTGAAATGGCTCGTCACGGTAGCCCAGTGGTTGTGACGTGCTGCTGACCTCCAGGTTGAGAGTTTGATCCTGGCCTCATAATCAGATTTTGGTTTTGGCACATAAAACTGCAGAATATGATCTTCAACAAATTTGAAATATTCAGTTCGAAAGCCAAGAAGGGTGATGGTTAGGTAAATCCATGTAGCATGCGAGGGTTTATTTATACCAGGGCTAATTGTTCCAGTGCTGGATAGATTGACTGTACTTCCGTCATACAAACACTAGCACCCGATTTTTCTCTACTAAAAGTGAACACTAGAAACTATCGCGATTAGCTTGGAAAGGTGCCTGCGCTTTTGCAGTTGGATCTTTCTGTACCCCGTCACCGAGATGCCAAACATTGCTTGTGTGGTGGCGTCTACAATGTCCTTGTGGTGATGTTTCGTTGGCGTGGATGCTCTCTCTCCAAGGCATTTGCTTTCTTGGTGTCTAGCTTAGCTTTGTAAACTTCCAGGGACACTTTGTGAGCTATCTGCAGCTTCTGTGCTACGAAGCATTTAGTGGAAATTGATTTACATGCTAGACAGGCCCTTGAAAGAGTTGAAGCATTCAACTGTTGAACATGTGCAACTAGTGCTTAAAAAAAAAAAAGGCTAAGGTAGGCCTTGTTGCTAGCCTTGCATTGGAATGCTGGCAGTAGCTGAATCTTTCAACCGTTATAATATGCAAGTGCAGGAGACAGTGAAAAATAGGAAATCTGTTTTATTACATCATGCAGCAGTGTGCATGGCTTAGTGTTAGGAATTCAAACAAGCTAAGGCCTGAGGCATTCACCAATTGACAAAGTATTGTGCTTAAACGTTATGTTTTGATAAGTAGCCAGGCATGTTATGTATTGCTAACACACGCATACATAGATAAGTGACATGCATTAACTTGGCTTAGCACACGGTTGTGCAGACGTACGATTTATGAATGCACAGGTTAAAGCAATCTTAGTAGCATGTCAGGTAGCAGAAGTTATATAGTGGGTAGTGTTACATATTTTTCTATGTAATGCCCATATGGGCCTTAAATAGAACATGGATCAACATAATATTGTACTCGGTGTGTGTGATTTGTCTTGAGCTTCACTCGAGCCCAACGTGACACGCACTTAGTAAACATGTTCGACGACAGTCCAGCAGGACACGGATAATATTGTGGACTAAGCTTAGGCTAACAAGCAAGCTGGGCATCATTAGAAGGTCGTTAAACAGTCAGAATGCATAGGGCAGTGCCGTGGGGAGAGAAAGCAAAGCGCACCACAGAGTCCGAAACTGTAGATGAAGCATTGCATCCACTGGACTCCTCACGCTCTTTGACTTCTCTTCCGTGTTCCAGCGTTCTGGTGAAAACCTGGAAAGCAGAAAAGCACTGGAAGAAGAAGCGTCAACACTGGGGGCATTGTGTCGGCAGCGACACCCAGAGGGCAGCCCGACGCATGCTGGCATTGGAGCCGCAAAAAAAGCAAGGAACAAAAAGACCCGCCGAGCCGCCGCCGCCATCCATTTCACCGAAAGAAGGTGCTCCTTTGCTTTCTGTTTGCCTCACATCTTTAGTTGAGAGAGAAAGTGAAAAAGAAAACACATGTTCCCTTTCACCAATTCTTTTTCCTTTCTCTGTCCTTTCCTTCCCCTCTGCCATCATAACAAACTGTGCTCATCACTCGTTCCTTCCATTCTTTGAATCAGCTTTGTCATAAATTAATGTGGACAGTTACACGAACACAGCATTTGCAGAGTGTAAGCGAGTTACTTTGTTTTTAGGTTACTGCACTTGCAGCAGCGGAGTTCAGAAATAAAGAGTGGTGTTGTAGCAGTGCTACTGTTTCGGCTGCTGTGTGGTTTACTTCACGCCAAATTGGTGTACAGTTGGGAATTGTGGGCATTGCCACAAAGCTCTCTGGACTGGTGAGAACCTGTGTGGGGCCCCGCTCAGCACTAAAGAAGCGGCAACATCTGCAATGGAAAGGTATGTGCCTAGTATTTCCCAACAGCAGTCAAAAAGAAGACCTCTCTGGAGCCAATGTTTCAGCAAGGGGACTTTTTTCCAGAGCTGCAACTGCTTTCCTTGGTAGTGTTTTATACATAGCTCATCCCAAACAGGGAAGGGGATAAAGTGTGGCGAGGAAAATCGAAATGTTAAACGGGAGGCCATGTAAAGGAGTTATGCTGCCAGGTCCCCCAAGCAGTGGACATTAAAGAAAACAAGGTCTTCATTGGTGCATCAGTGTACCATGTAGTTTGTTGTTTAGACTGCACTGCACAGTCTCCATGATTGGCCCACATTTACCGTAAAGCTTCATTTTGGTTCCCTTTTCGTTATCCTATGTGCATTGGAAGACCTTGTCAAATTAGACAATGCCTTAATTCAACAAGACGAAAGTGACCAGATACTCTGGTCCTTCGTGCCCCAAATTGGTCTGACATCTACTTGGTCTTCAAAACTGGAAACAATATTCACCTTATCGAACATTTTCCTCTGGCACAAGCGCCGGGGGGGGGGGGGGGGGGGGGTCTGTGAGGAAATGAGGTAACATTGTGGAAACATAGAATAGTAGTTTGCTACCAGTACTACTAGAGAGAATGCTGGTGCTTTGATTGTTCAGCGAAGATGGGAAAGATTGTCTGATGTTGATGCTTGTGGCAAAACATAGTACAGATCATTGTTGTGGCTTTACTCTATTTGCCTTTATTGGTCTAGATTTCGAAGCAGACCTAAACACAGAAGGCAATAAGACTGAACATGCATGTCACTTGTTGCACTTGCAATGCAACAGTATTGAAAATTATTGATTCGCAAGGCTGTTTGAAGCTAGGATCAATGAAATTTAAGCAAATCCACCTACCAACCATCAATCCTATGCTGGCTACCATAGATGCTAGTGCCACAGTTCCCTCTAGTATTATGTGTAGCAAATTCTGTGCATGGAAGCCGCACTTTACAATACTGGTGACAGGTGGCGCTACCATTCTGCCTCTGAAAGACATTTTTCGCCCAGCACTGCTGCACACTTGGTTCGAGTTTCTTCTGGGCAAAGCGGGCAAGTACCGCAAACATGGCACTAAACAAAATTCACTGTTAAATGGCATCTCTGCAAGAGTCCAATTGTGAATGAGATCGTGGTTTCATTGCCATGCATAACTCTAATAACAAAATCAAGAGGTCATGACATCAAGGAACCGGTGTTGCAGTTCACAACTGAGCCAGATGCCGTATAAACAATTTTCAAGAGACCTATTTTTAGCTATATTTGAGAATGTGGTCCTGCAATAAATTCACGGGGCCTAGCTTCTCTAGTGGTATTGCCATCTTGTAAAATTCCGTGCCCGCCGTGTATGTTGCAATGTGGGAAATTGGAAAAAAAATTGCAAAGAAAGGTGTGTAATGCTGCACTACCAAATCAGATGCTGCATGCCTTAGTGAAATCAAGTTTTTGCCTGCATGGTACTGCGCTGCCATCTAGTGTGCGCTAAGTGAACTAAGGCATATGGTTGTGATTAACCAAGCCTCTGTTTCCCTTATCGTTTTATTATAGAAGGTGATCCCATAAAATTTATCTCCAGGATTCTGCAACAAAGTTGACTTATTTAATTCTGCAAAAAGGTTCAAATGGCATCCACGTATGTTCTCTACTTTAAATCGTCACATGACTTGGACTAGTTTTGCACATCCCATCGAGGTTTAATTCATGCAAGTTGACTGTGTGGGTTAAAACGCAGCAGCAGCACAGTCTCTGCCCAACAGGATCTTTAATAGATAAAAGAGAAGCAGGCATCACATTTTGAGTGTACCATTTTTATGTACTGAACAGAATGACTACAACATTTGGCATTTCGCATAATAACACAGCGAGATTCATAAAGTAAAGGTTGTCTCGCCTGGAGATTCCATATTTTATTACAGAAGCTAACGACACAATCTTTCCGAGCTCGTCATTTTTTTTAGCTCAAGTCAGTGGCTTTTGAAATGCTGTAAACATCTCCCACAATATCCATTTCTAATGGCAGCAATAGAATCTATAACTATATAGTGTACAGCTTTAGATGTTCGCAAGCTCGTACAGGGGCAAACTACAATATGCTGTGCGAATCAGATGGCCTTACATAATTATGAAATTCTTTTGTGAACTCTACTTTCTTCTCCACATTCCAAATAGTAGACTTTAATGAATTACTAGAGAAATTATAAAATTATTTTGCCAACTTCTGCATGACAATCACTTGGAATTTCATGGATATGCATGGAATTCTTCTGTGAATGCCAACTTATAAAACATCAACAGTGTTCAGCATACACAGTGCAAGAGTTCACTCGGGAATTCCACAATTATGTAATGCAGGATATGTGCTCTTTAACTCTTCGAGGCTGCAAACAGCAAAGTGTGCAAATTGTTTGCAACAAAAACAGGATCGGGGCATGTATTCACCAAACGCCTTTTTCGTAAATGCCTTCCGTAATTGGTCATTGCCTGCCAAGTGATCGTCTCATCATGCCAATCACTATCGTGCCATGGATGCCAGCAAATATGACAATTCTCGTAAATACGAGTCCAGTCTCGTTTAATTGCCAAGCTATTCTTTCTGCAATGGCTAGTATTGTGTTGCATAGTTGTTTATTTCTCCATGCACACCCTGTTTTAGCATCGTCTTCTTCAAGCAGTGTAACAACTGCACCATCACACAGGCTTTGTAGACATTGCACAACATGAAAGATGAAAAAAAGTTATATATATATATATATATATAAACCTATGCATTGGCAGAAAAGATGACATGGTCATGTCTAGAAATATACAAGCGGCAAGTATTAATGCCTAAAGCACTGGCCTCACTAACTCTTTTTTTATTCGTAGCATATCACAGGGAAAAACCACAGCCTCAGATTTTAAAGTTTTATGTTGCCAGTGGAACTTGCAGTTGGATTGTGCTTGCTCCTTAAATTAAATTGAACTGCTTATGGAACATCAAAAATAGCGCAGAGAACTAGAAATGTTATGTTGAAAACAGTGGCCCAGACCAAACTATATATGAGAGTTCAGAGCTGACATGCCAACGATTGTGGAATGTCATCAATATGCTCGCGGTGCATGCAATCTCCTGTTCTATGTTTTTTCAGTGAGTGACGTTGAAAATACCTCACGTAGATGATAAGATGTGTGCCATAAATATTGATGAAATTTTGCTGACATAGCTTTGACTTCTTGGTTTGATGCTGGCATTTGTCATGCCTTGGCTCAAGTTTGCTAAGCTTCAAGTAGTACTTGTCAACATAGCATAATAGGCATGCATGCCATAAAAGAAAAGAAAATATAGTGGACTTGGTGAATGATGGCTGCTGCCTTCAAGCCTATGGTGTACATCTGCAGGTCTTCTTGCATATATATATATATTTTTTTTTTCGTGATCAGGTATATGACAGACGAGAGACTTCATGCAAGACGTTCCTGAGGTTTTCGCAGTCTTTCGTGCATCTATAGTGTTTGAAAGTATAAATCTTATTCAACATTTTTTTTTTTTTTTCAGGCAGTGTTTGACCACTCTCACTGTCAACATGGCTTTCTCATTCTCAGCGCCATTTTGTTTTGGTTCCTGTCTGAGCATTAGTGGCTGAAGCAGTCCTTGAGCAGGCACCTCCCCAAGATGACTTCATAACAAAACAGACAGGGACAACAGGAAGAAAATATCGCACATCATGCAACAGGATTAAAACATGCACCGTGTGGAAACAAGAAGAATGGAAAATAGACACATCATACATTGTACTCCCAACTAAAGTACTTGCAATATTCTCAAGTAAGGTCTAATGAGAGCACACAGTCATGCAAAAACATGTGTTCTGTCTGCTGTAGGTCAATACTCCAGTTTGAGTAACCACTGTCATTCCTGTAACTGTACTATTTATTCGATTTGTTACTGATGTTCCCAGCTCGTTGCATCGTAAGGATCATGTTGTAAAGGAAAGTGTAGGAGCCTTCATATTTAAGCAATGCCTCCTTTACTAAGATGCCTGCCGCGTGGTCCGACAAACCTGGTTCCATGCCCTCTCCCTTTTCTCGTCTCCACGAAAAGGCAACGAGCGCCGCTTGTGGCACACGCCTGCAACCAAGATCACGTGCTGTGGCCTCTGAGATTACCATGGCATCTGTTACCGTCTCGGCGGCGGCAAGTGCTATCGACGCTGAAATCCCACCAACACTGACCAAAAAAAATGCTTCCTGCACAAAGCTAATTGATCAACTGAAAAAGTGAAATTATTCGCTTGACAAGCAGTAAGAGCATTTGCACTGTTGTATGCTATGGTCCATTCCTACCGTAAACACCACAGTTTGTTTTCCACTGTCACTTACCACTGAAACATCATGACAAGGCCTGCAGAAATATTTTTTATGCTACCATGCCTGCGAAACATGTTTCATCACTGCTGAATCTGAGCTAGTTGGTAGGGCAAAACTTTTGAAGGGAACAATGCAAAGAATGGCACAAGCAATTGGCAAATACGCACCTACAGAGAAACTGTGTTTGTCACTCACCTGTCTCATCTTTCGAGCTTTTCCCTACAAAAATGTTTTATCAGCCACTTCTTAACGAAACTGATAAACTGTAGCATTTTGATTACTTTGAGTTTGCTGTTCCCTTTTAATGTAAACCATACTGTCGACTCCGCTGCAGCACATGTTAACATGCTCAATAAGTGTTGGATTATATTAGTCAACAGAGAGTGCCGCGTGCTTTCTGCCCTGTTGTCCCTGTCCCAACTAAGTCGCACGTAAAGCATCCTTGAGGAACTATCGTTGTTTAAATAAAACTGCGCCATTATATGAGTTACATTACGAAAGACACTATGGATCAGAAAACCCTATTAATGGAACATCGTCGTCGTCCGCTTCCGCTGTCTCAATGAGCACAGTGCCTCCATTCTTGCGGGAGGCTTCAACGAGGGCGCGGAAGTGTCCGTTACCAATACGGAGAAGTTCCTGCGGAACGCCGGACTCGATGACCTTGCCGTGGGACATGACTAGGACTTGATCACAGTCTAGAACAGTTTCCACCCTGCATTTTGTTTTAACCGGAGATGTTAATATGTGGGTTACAAAAAAGATGAAGCATCTACAGTTAAGCCATAACCTAATCATGCTCGATGACACTGTGAATCTCTTATAGTACTACATTTGCAACTTTTCGAAATAAATACAGCACTTGGTTTTGTCCCTCACTGCAAGAAACTAAGTTCCGTCTGAAATCGAGCATTTTGAAAAATCTGCAGAAAATGATCATTTAAAAGTAAATCTTGTAACAAAACTACTTTGCTAAAACGAAATAATGAGAACAGATGACACGAAGTAACCACAGGACATACTTCAAAGAAAGTTATGTTTAAGATCATTTTGAGGATTTAAAAACATGATGAACCATTATTTATTTCCAGATATAAAAGCTATTTCACATATACAGTAGAACCTCATTCATACGTCGTGAGCAAAAACATACTAACCAGGAAAATGTCTGATCCAAAGTCACTAAAATATTTGGCAGATTCAATTGTGTTGACATCTACGTAATGCAAAGATTTGCGCGAATCGTTGCAGGACAAGGTGCCAACGCACGCCAAGCTGGCGGGGCCTGAGCAGCCCGACACGCACATTGTCATTTTTGAGGCTTCAGCATGCATCAAGTGGGGCATTTTGACAGGAAATCTTGACATGTCCACTTAGTGCAAATCGTTTCGGCACGAAGTGCCCATGCAGGTCAAGCTTGAGCGACCCGAGACGACCTTGTCGTTTTCCTATAACATAGTGTTTTAAGATGGCGACGGGAAACCGAACCAAAACCGAGCTGGTGTGCAACACCAGAATACGATGCCTACGATGCCACCAGAGCGAAACACGACGCTCCCTTCATGCCATCTGCAGCAGGGAATCGCTGCGCATTTGGGTTATTGCCTGTTAAAGGCGTGCTGTGAAACTGATAGGGCAAAGATGCTTATCACAATAGGGCTAGCAGTGATAGCTGTGAATGCGGCGTGTGATGGCCCGATTGAGATTTGCTGGTACCGGCATAGGAAACTGGGTGCGGGCCAGCGTTTTCACATCAGACGGGTGAGGGGTGTTGCAGGGAAGCTGCTGCAGCAAGCGGCCACTGTTCTTCATCGCACGTGCCTTGCGCCTTTGTTTACGTGGGATCTAGTGGCCGAAACCCATATCATATGATCACAGTTCACGATGTACTGAACGTTGGTGCCAAAAGAATGTTTTCTGGCAATATATGAACCAGTAAAGAAGCGTAAATGTATTGGGTCACCTTATGTGTTCTCGGTTGCGAACGTTGGTGGCGGAAAATCTTACGCAATTGGATCGTATCAATGAGGCTCTATTGTGCTAAGCAGTTCTTGGGTACAATTGAGGTCCAGTTCTACGAACCCAATGAAAGCCACAATCATGTTGCTAAATCAAAATTGACATTGTCTAACAAAGGATTAAATGCAGCAGCTGCCATGGAATAACATCTTCATTAAAACAAGAAATTGGCCTTTGTAGCACCATGCTTTTAACTGCAGAAACAAAAACAAAACAAAATATTGAAAGCAGGGTTATGCGCTCACCTGTGGGCTATCACAAGTATGGTGGTGTCTTGGAATGTGCTTCGAATTGTTTCCTGAATTGCACGATCAGTCTCGGCATCGATGCCCGCAGTTGCCTCGTCGAGGCAAAGGACCTGAAAAATTATTGATAGGCACCACGTTAGTGACATAAATGCTTTTATCCCTTTCAGGCGCTGTATGCGCAATCGTACATGCCAAGATAGTGCTTCAAAACCAATAGCACTGGCGAAAATAATATTTATAATGTGTCGCACACAGTTTGTGCCCAGGTGACGCGATTTGCCCATAACACGTCACTGGGCCAGCTATCCGATTGGCTGGACCTGTACTGAAAGTTTGACTAATATGTGTAAAGTATTTTCCAGCTATCCGATTGGCTGGACCTGTACTGAAAGTTTGACTAATATGTGTAAAGTATTTTCGCAAAACAAGTTGGAAGAAAGACAAGTTGGTTGTTTGCTTTCGGTGTAAGTAGTTCGCCACGTAGCTGCTTCACTGTGTTCATCGTTTTTCATGATGTTCTGCATTGGCCATATACTGAGGTGGCTGGATAGGTGCTTTCCAAGTCTGCTAAACATGGCAAAGTTGATGTTCTCAT
Organism: Dermacentor silvarum; assembly: GCF_013339745.2. Taxonomy (NCBI): domain Eukaryota; kingdom Metazoa; phylum Arthropoda; class Arachnida; order Ixodida; family Ixodidae; genus Dermacentor; species Dermacentor silvarum. Next base: position 14,522,324 of record NC_051158.1, read on the forward strand.
ATTTGACATTCCTGCGGAGAGTACTCGCATGGAGGCCAGATTCTGTAAACCTGACAAAACTCGCTGAAGAATAAAAAATTCATAGTCTGTTCTGAAGCTGTACATACAGTATTCAGGATCCTGAAGATGCAAGAACTGTGGAGAAACGTAATTTTCAATTGACAGAATTAACTGGCGCCTGACGGGATTATGCAACAATAGAAAGAGCACACGATGATGCCAGTGGCCTACATCAACAAGAGAATAATGGCAGCTAACCATAGAGTAACATACAGAGTACAAGAGTGGCCACTCCAGCCTAAAAGCGGCTGAGCTACGCAGCTTCATGCCGCCCGCTAGAGGGCAATACAACACTCCCTGTCTCCAAGGGAATGCGCGTACTAGTTATCTACTGTAATAACTTTTCTAGTGCACTATACGTCTACTTGTCTATGTGGCTGTAGACGTAGACGTTATCAACGGGATCAGCTGGCCGTGAGCGGTGGATGATAAGACTAGTATAAAATGAAGCATAACGGATCGCTACAAAATACCGGCCATGGTGTGATCAGGCAAGGCGACGCTATAAAAGATGTGCGATAACGTCTGCGTGGTCTTCGTTGGGTTCGTCTGCCTGAACGTCTGTCTGCTTGGCTGCTGCTTGGTAAGAACGCCTTGATTACGTTCTTTTTTCCCTTCATTACTTTGCAAATTGCTTATGTATTTGTCACTTCAGCCGTAAGTGTACTCTCTTATCCTTATATGTGTTACTCTATGGACTAACGTCGTCATCATCTATGCTTACTCACAGCATGCTTGCTACGACTTCACACAGATGGTATCGACTGCAGTGCATAGCAAGTGTACTTCGCCCAGCTAGTACCTATATCTGCCTTCAGGGTAAAACCACTGCGTTGGCTTGGTGGATATGACATTCTGTTGCCGGGTAGGAGGTCACAAGATCGATTCCTGGCCGTGATGGTTACATTTTAACAGGGCCAGAATGCACAAAACGCCCCTGGTACCAAGCTTTGGATGCATGTTAACGAATCAAGGGTGGTCGAAATTAACCTAGAATTCTCCACTATGGCACCTCTCATTTCCATCGTGTTGCTCTGGGATGTTAAAGACAATCAATCAATCAACATTCTGAAGACTTGTCATAACTAGGTAAGTGGTCAGTGGCCTAGTAGACTGCACATTATTTGGGGATGGTTCGCAAGGTTAAAAGTACAGCTTAATTCCCTGGAAGCCATATACAGATTCTTTCTTGCTTTTTCGTGTTCTATTTATGGGATTAAATGTCCCGAAACTGCACACTGTACTGTGAGGGACGCCGTAGTGGAGGGTTCTTTATTGAGCAGGAGGTTCTTTAACCACCTGGGGTTCTTTATGAGCGTCCAAATCATGGTACACGAGTGTTTCTGCATTCCGCCCCTAGTGGAATGCAGCTGCAGTGGCCGAGGTTTGACTTCACAACCTAATGCAGAGCAGCAGAAAGCCATACTCACTGAGCCACCTGTGTGGGTACATATACGGGCAGGCCCTGTAATGTGCTCATGGAACGAAACGGAAAACTCTTAAGAACACTCCACATGTGTGATTACTTGTATCACGTCATGTCGCTATGAATCTCATCACTAGAGGTGACGCAGACTCTGATCTAAGTGCATGAGCCAAAATTATACAGACGCCACACGAACTCGTGACGGTGGAAATGAAAGTACTATGTGCATTAGTTAGCATTCTGTGAGCATTGTACGTCTCTACGTTTCACTTTGCTGCTCATCCCCTCTGCTCTTGACCTAAAAAAATAACCCAAGCTTCCTGGTCTGACTAGCCTGTCCTTGCTATGCACAGCCACAAAGAAAGAAGCTCAAGACCTACACGAGTTTCAGCAGCTACATATCATAGAATGGTGGTTTTATGACATGTGAAACTATGATAAAAGACCACCGTTTTTTTGAACATCTGTCATGACGCAGTCTGCAATGGTGACACATTGGCAATTACATTGACAAAAAAAACATCCCGAGTAGACAACAACGTTGCAAGCCTGGACTATTACAGTCGAACAACGTTATAATGAACTCACATCCGACACAAATATATCTTCCTTATATCTATTATTGGTATGTCGAGGTTCAATTATGTAAGATTTTGCAGATGGGTTTCACAAGCCAACGCTTCTATTCTTCGTCCTGTTTTTTCGAGCTACCATAATTTTACCATGGATCCGTACCAATTCGCCAAAATGTGAACATTGCTTCACTGTACTTCTTCATGCACTGCCAGCTGCGGCTACACCCCACTTTCTTTACCTCCCTCCTATTAACCCATTTGCTTGTTTTAACCATTTTGGTGCCGAGTGTCTTTTCTGAAGTGCAACAAATTCAATTTCTAAGTAACACACAAGCAGGTTTTAAGTTCAGATACTATTTATTGGCCATATACTGCTAAACATTCATACATTTTTAAACTTGTGAATTAACAAAAATTGTCATGCTTTTAATAATTTTAGTAATTAGGATAATTAGCATTCTACAGAATCAGAGTTCATAATAATAAGTTCTTCAGTTTCTGCATTGTTAAAAAAAAATGCGCAGGCTTTCAGCACCGATTCGCCACGTCTGAAAATGAGAGACCCGAGCAGCAGTGACAGTCGATAACCTTTCTCCCCTGCCATCTGCCTTATGAAAACAAACCCAACCATAAAATTTAAGCTTAACCAACCTCTGAGTAGATCGCGCAACCGGTCTATGGATGTTTCAGGTTCATAAATTATCTCGGGCATGGCCAGGGGTGTGCATCGCTGACCAGACAAGTATAGTCGGGCATGGTACACAGTTAAGACTGTCCAGTACATTGTGATGTGAACTACAAAGCGTCACTTTTTAAGAAATTGCTGTTCCTAGCACTTGCACTTCCTAGCTGTTGTCATGGTGCACTTTGCGAGAGCACTAATTTTTAGAGAAGACAGTCCCAGGTTCAATCCGGTTGCGGTACGTCCTTTCCCTCAAGTTTTTATCTCTTATTTATTCGTCACTATGATCACACACTGATGATGGTTTTTTGTTATGGACAGGATGCAGCGAGATAGCTTTGGCTAAGTTGAAGGAACAAATAAGAGAAATAGTAAATTTAGCTATACACAGATATAACAAATTATAGGGTATAACGGATATCGGATATAAGGAAGGTTTCCTCGTACCAGGTTCGACTTCGCTATAACGCGGTTCGACTGTATCCAAACTGTCTGGAAGTAGGCTCTTTGTGCGATCCTATTATTTAGTTGCAGCTGCCCTTTAACCAGCTGTTCTCTGTAAAACACTCATTCCTTCTTACTCACCCGTGCTTTGTACAGAAGGGCCCTGGCCAGGGCTAAAAGCTGACGCTGTCCAGTGCTCAGTAAAGAACCGCGCGGCCCGAGGTTCGCTTCCAGGCCTGTGCCTGCTCCGGCACTGCTGTCGCGGAGTGACCGGACAGTACGTCCCAACTGACACCTGTCCAGAGCCCGCCAGATCTGGGCGTCCGAGTGCAGCCCCCGAGGGTCCACATTGTCTCGCACCGAGCCAGAGAATACGAACGGGTCCTGCGGGATGGCCGCCAGCCGAGACCTGCAGCAGTTGCAATCAGTGATGGAGGGAAGTGTCTTTAACATGTATTACTTGCAAGATTGTAATGGCGAACTGACTGAAGCAGTTATTTCGATGGTGCTCACAGCACACACATACTAAGGAAAAAAGGACCAGGCAGAGCGAAAGAGCGCTTGTACTACAGCCTGCCTGTCCTCTTTTCCTTGGTATGTATGCGCTGTGAACACCATTGAAATGAACCATTACCAACTCGCTCAAGCTTCAATACTTGCAGAAGCAGTTAATAAAAGGCTTGTAGACGAGCTAGTCTCTCTTCTGTGTCTGAGTAAGTTGCACTACACAGGTTACTGGAAAACAACTCAAATGGTAGATGAAAATGAAAAGATATGAAATGAAGTGCGCAGCTCGTGCACTTAATTTTGTGTCCTTTTTTTGTCTACCATTCGTCTTGTTTTTCACTAACCTTTGTGGTGCAACTTATTCTGATAGCAGAAGCAATAAGAGCGGCAAGCTGAGACTATTCCTTCTGGTTCAATGCAGGCACATGTTTGAGGGAGAGTCATGGTGAATGAGATTCAGAATCTAAACAGCATGCCATTTCAGGCCTGCTACGTATCCACATAAGCACGAGTGAATGTGACTTAGTGTAAGCGCAAGTCAATCTTAGCTTGCATGACTTAGCTCACATGGATAGCACTCATGTCAATTAGAGTCTGTCAGGTTGCTCAATTCCTTTCCCGATGGGACATACCTGACTTCCTTAGGATGCATGCGAAGAACATCGATGCCATCTATGTAGATTTGCCCACTCTCGACTGGGGTGAGCCGAAACAAAGCCTGGAGCAGGCTCGACTTTCCGGCGCCTGTGCGGCCCACTATGCCCACCTTGGAGCCCTTGGCCGCCTCAAAGCTGATGCCGCTGAGCGCGGCAGGCAGTCCAGGACGGTAGCGAAGTGTCACCTTGCTGAACTTGACTGCACCGCAGAATGGCCATCCAAAGGGAGGCTGTAGGACATGTGGTACATGGGGCAGAAATGCTGTAATGTTCAGTATTTTTGTGTATAAAGCCCACACCCAGAATTATGACATTCGAAAAAGGAAGAAAAGGCCCTGCATGCATTAACACACAAGTATTCACATACACCAATGCTTAACTCCGTGTCAAAACAGCTCCGTAAGATGCCTGTTCAGTTGCCTGCTCTATTGAAGCTCAGTGCGGCTTCACGTTAATGCAAGCAACGCTGCGGTGGAATCACACTACAAAGGCTAAATTTGAGTAGCCAAACATTGATATAACGAACACGGATATAACACATTACCAAGTATAATGAAGAAACTCCAGAATGTTTCTCAGCGATATCAACATCTAACGAATATAAGCTTATAACGAATATTAGACGTAATGAAGGTATTTTTGTGTGTCTGATATGACATCACTATAATGAGCTCTGACTGTGTTATTGTCCCTACCCTCCTTGTATGTCCCTACCCTCCTTGACTGTGTATGCCCCTACCCTCCTTTTGGAGTTGCTGACAGCAAACATCAATCACTGCATTACTTACGCATAGCAAACATCAATCACTGCATTACTTACGCATACCGATATATCCCGAGACATGCACCACCCCCCGAGAGAAAACCCACCCCTGTTCATGGCATGATTTGCTATTTTTAAAGCGACAGCAATCATATGGAAACTTCAACCAGATTTCTGCCGTCAGCGTCGCCGTGAGGTTCCGCATAAAGTCCAAGGGCGATAAAATCGTTGCCGCACGCCACATGCGTGAGCGAAAGCGCGCTATCACGGAGAGCGAACGCACGGCGGAAAGCAAACGGGACCGTCGCGCGAAAGGCCGTGAGGGTATGGGAGGGAGGGAAGCGGGGCGACGCTGTGCTCCGGCACCAAAGGCGTATCTTGCAACCGGGCGTAAGGGGAACTTGCCACTCAATCTCCCACGCGAAAGCAAGAAAGTGGGAAGGCAGCGCTGGAGGGAGGGGGGGGGGGGGGCGCAGCTTCTACTCTGCCAACAACTGAGCTCATATTTTGCCCGCGGCTGTGGCAGTCGCCCGCACCTTCTGTTATCACCACACGGCTCTGACCTTTGTATGCGCTGTGCATTCACCGCTCAGTTTCTGTTCGTTGAAGCGATAGACCGCACGAACCTTCACCCGCTGCAGCTGCTGCGCTTGCTGCCAGCATTTTGACAGTCGTTGTCTGCGGTCATTCAATGTGATCTATTCATGTTTGTTTGTGCGCACTGACACCACGCTTGTTAATTCAGTTAGTAAGCGAATGTGTCCAAGTTTGTGCAGCCGATAAAACTACTATCCCTACTCCAAATAGCTCTCTACTAATTTGCTATCGCAATTGATGCTTCGCCTTTCGGGCAAAACTGCGACATTTTTTTTTCCAATGAAAGATAGCTCACGGGGTCAGTTAGCTAGTGCTGGAGATAAGGAACAATGCTGGTTGGTAAGGTCAGTCATCTTTCGTACATCCCCCTTTGCCGCAATGGTGACCTTGGCAGAAGCTAGGTACCACGAGAGGTAAGTGAACAATGCAGAACAATCCCCGAACTTGACATTTTGTTCGACAGTGATAGTGACTGTGTGACAGTTCTTTTGAAAGTTTTGAGGAAGACTGAACAAGGGCATATAAGCAAACCTTCAAAACCTCTGGCTACAATGTTGCTGTTTTTTTTTACTTTTTTTTATTGTACAACGAAAGTTAGCCCATTCCCTCTTTCCAACCGATTTGCTTTAGATTTTAGGTGGGCCATCTTTCTGGATATTACGATAGGCTAAGATGCTGTGGTGCAAATACATTTAGTGTGTTTGTTGCGTTTGCCATGTTGACCCGAGCAAAATCACAAAATGGAAGCTCCACCTTTGTTTTCACTCAAAGCAGGCACAATCACAAGTGACAAAATAAAAATATCCAGGTCTTCAGCTGTGCTGCAGGACCTTGTAGGATGCAAACCAAACCACAGTAGGCATGACAACTTACCAGGATGCCACCGTCCAGCCTCTCTTCTTCGAGTCCCTTGATGTACTGGTCAGCCCGTTCCATGCTGACCATCTCTTTCTCAGTGTCCGTGAACGAGGTCACCAGGCTGCTCAACAGGGATGTGACCGAGAGTGCGTACGACAGCGCGAGGCCTACGAAACCTACAGCCCAAGTAGCCAACACCAACAGCTTTATTAAATTCAACATCTTTTAAAATTATGTATAATGTGAACTTCCGTTAATTCGACCTCAACCGAAAGTTCCCGGCCGGCACCCATACATTTCTATGGGACCAAACTTTCGTTATTTCGATCCTGAATTTAGACTTCACCAGATAGTTAGAACGTGGCTGGTTATAGCGCATGCGCCCGACCCCAATGGTGGCCACATTAATGACCCCAAAAGCAGCAGCACCGGTCTTGGCAGTGCTTAAGGTACAGTGAATTACGCTGAACACAGGTCACCTCCCGGTAAAAAGCCTACCTTCGGCCTGAACCAGGAATGCTTTAAAATGCAAAGAATTATTCAAGCACTTGCCCACCTGTAGCACGTGCCTTTTTTTCAAAAAGATTTGTGCGAAAGTTGCTTGGGTAGTGTGATCCAATATGAAACCAAAACCACATTTGCAACACTTTACCTTCAGAGCCAACCTAGCCACTGTCATCGCCATTATCATCACAAGATACTCTTCTTTTAGATTTCAAGAAAGCATTCGACAAACTTCCTCATAAACGCCTGTTTCTAAAACTTTCGTGCCTTAACCTTGATTCCTTTGTTTTCAAATGGATTTTTGACTTCCTAACTAACTGCCAGCAATTTGTCCACGCCAATAATCAGACTTCTGCCTACCGTCCTGTCATCTCACGTGTGTCTCAGGGCACAGTCCTAGGCCCACTATTATTCCGAGTATACATCAATGATTTACCAAGTAACATTTCTTCCAGCATCGGACTCTTCACAGAGGACTGCGTCCTTTATCATCCAATTAACAACTTGTCTGACATTCACTCACTTCAGTCTGATCTTCATCAAATTGAAATCTGGTGTAACAAGTAGATCATGTCATTAAACACGAAAAAACATCAGTACTTTCTTTTCATCGCTGGCAGTATTACTTACCGCTGAATTATCTGATTTAGAACTCCGAAACTTCATGTGCAAGTACATAAAAATACAGTGGAATCTCGTTGATACGATCTTCAGGGGAACCGGAAAATAAAGTGTATCATTTGAAAATTGTATCATTCAACGTATTATCCAACTGGACTGGACTGGAAAAACTTTATTTAGATCCTGCAGGACGCGCTTAACGCATAGCGGGCATATCCCACGTAGGGAGCGACAGGGAATACCTGGCGGCCGCTTCGTGGGCCTGCTGGACGACGCATTGCTGCAGTCGGCGAGAAGCGCGCTTCTGAGGGACTTCTCCCACTTGTCCGAGGTAGAGTCGGGATGAGCGTTTCTACACTCCCAGAGCATGTGTGCGAGTGTCACCGTGTATCCGCACGAGGGGCACGTGTCGCTGGGGTACGCGTCAGGATAGAGAATGTGGAGTTTAGCGGGGCTTGGGTACCTGTCTGTTTGTAATAAGCGTAGGGTTAGCGCCTGCGGCTTGTTAAGTTTGGGGTGTGGTGGCGGAAAGATGCTGCGTCCAAGGTAGAAGTGTTTTGCGATTTCATTGTACGTAATGGGTGCATCCCTGTTGGTCTCCGTCTCGGCGAGGTGGGGTTGCCCTGGGACGGCACGGTCAGTAAGCGCACGCGCTGCGTCGTGGGCGATCTCGTTGAGGTTTGGCGGGGCACCCAGCACCCGGCCGAGATGGGCGGGAAACCAGATGATGGTGTGGTGCTTGAGGGTACTCTGATCCGCGCTGCGAAGGATGCGTAACGCCTGGTCCGAGATGACGCTGCATTCGAAGGCTCTGATGGCCGGTCTGGAGTCGCTGTAGATGACTGCCCGTTTGCTGTCGAGCACAGCTAGGACTATGGCTACTTGCTTTGCTACTTTGGGCTCTCGAGTGAGGATCATCGCGGAGTTGAGGATCTGCTGCGAGGATGAGACCGCGACCGCGGCGAAGGGTTGGTTGTTGCGATAGGCAGCGGCATCCATGAACGAGACATCGTCCGTTTTCATGTCTATGCGCCTGAGAAGGGCGGTCGCTCGCGCAAGGCGCCTGCCTCTGTTCAGGTTGGGATGCATATTTCACGGAATGAGTATTATGGTATTATCCAACCAAATCGTATTATTGAGAAAAGAAAAAGAAATGTCTTATCCAGAAAAACGTATTATGCACAATCGTATCGAGATTCCACTGTATCTAGGCGTTAATTTGTCGTCATATTTAACATGGTTCCTTCACATAATGCATGCTACTAATGAAGTTAACGACGTTCTTGGTTGTCTACGTCGTAACCCTTATCTAGCACCTCCTTCCGTCCAACTTCTCGCCTATCGCATTATTTAGACCAAAACTTGAATACGCATGCGCTGCCTGGGACCCTCATGAAGGTAACCTTCATAAAATGTTAGAATCTGTACAGAACCACGCAGCTTGATTTATTTTCTCAAGATACTCATATCATTATAGTGTCACTGAACTAAGGTCTCGTGCAAACCTTGGAAGTCTTTCATCACGCCACAGAATAGCACATTTGTGCCTATTCTACAAGTTCGTCATTCAGATTGCACCAATCAGAAAAAAGCTGTATACCCGCAATCTGCTCAAACCACTGCGCATCTTTCCTGATTTTTTTGTCAAGGCATTACAAGATTGGAATGGCCTTGCTGCTGACGTTGTGCTCCACTCCAGTAGCACCGACTTCAAAACAATGATTGAAAAATTGTATAACGCATCTGTAATAGCCCACCCCTCATGTAAAACCCCTTCACTGGGGCCTTTGAGGGGTTGTAAATAAATAAATAAATAAGAAGAAGAAGCCGACCATGGATGTCATAAAAGAGTTTATGGATGGCATAGTGACAAAACGAGTACAGAATGAGTTTGTGCGTAGCATGCCACGAAGACGTGCTGCTTTTTGTTTGATTACAAAAGCAGTTATCACTCATCAAGTAAATTCCTCATGCCATGTCTTGTCATACTGCGCAACTATGATGCGAACTTCCTCCGCCAAGTGCGTGCTATGCAGGGAAGGCTGATGCCAGGACTTTCCAATCACTCGAATGCAATTCTGTTAGCAGGACCGTACCCATGAATGACTTAGGCATTGCTGTCTGACATGTGCGAACATTACTTAGTTGGTATCCTTGCCCCGTGGCAAGTCAAACGTCCTCGATTCCTCAGCGAGTTGCATTGCTTCTACGCAGTGCTTTGGTTAGCTGCCACTCTTGAATAAAATGAGCAATAAATGTACTTTTTGTGTTTTGTTCCTAGAGCTTTCGAACCCCCACAGAGGATAGGCAAAGAACCAAGACAGCAAAATGACTCTGACCTACACTGACCCCTCGAACCTGGTGTTGTACCACGGCCAGGAAGGCGACGCCCGACGTGAGCACGACACCCAAGAGCTGCAGTCGCAGGTTAAGCCACTGAGATGCTGCCTGTGATGCAAACACTGCCTGCTGATTGACTCCTAGCTTGTGCAGGTTCTCCTGGCAGAACCTGCGAGCAAAGATCAGAAGCCTTCATCATTGAAGTGGCATGAAGCAGGCTTTGTTAGAGGGACGATGACATGATTACTATTACTGTTTCATGGCACAAGAGAACCCAAGGCTACAGAGTAGCTGTGCAATGTGTAAAAACCTGTAAATAGAAAAAAGTCCCACGATGAACACCAATGTTCATGCGATTAGAGTTGAAGCAATGCGGTTACACACCATATTGCCAACGCTGAAGCATGTATGCAACCAGGCTCCTCTCTCGTACTTCCCACGGCACATGCTGCACTATCTAGTGCTACCATTGTGAAGTACGTGCAAGGCGCGGGTCCTATTCTGCTGAGCATTGGAGAAACTTTAATGCATCTTTTTTGTAACTGAAGATCGGCACATACGCAGTGGCACATGCCCAGTGACCCAAGTTAGTCCAACAATTAGTTTTTAATCCTGTTCCCTTAGCAGAGCAACCTGGTGAACTATTCATTAGACCATGGACTACCCACTCCCAGTGACCCAAATTGGTGGGAAAACACTTGCATACATACATACATACATACATACATACATACATACATACATACATACATACATACATATACATACATATACATGCATACATATACATACATACATACATACATACATACATACATACATACATACATACATACATACACACACACACACACACACACCGTATTTTCCAGGTCTATAAGTCATACCTTTGTATAAGTCACACCCCCCTCAAAACGGCAGTTTTCCGGAAAAAAAGTAAATAAGTTCCACTGGTGTATAAGACGTACCTGTTCATTCGGTAATCGATTTCAAAAAATTACAGCGGCGTTTCACTTCGTTAACACATGTCTCGCGCAAGCGTGTCGATGCCATTCATATATTAATTGTATGGACACTCCAGGCGCATTTCTGCCATCGTGGTCACCACGACGTTCCGTATAAAGTCCAAGGTCGATAACATAGTCCCCCACGCACGACACGCTGTATGTGCGAGTAAAGGTGTGCGACAGTGAGCCGAACTGTGCACAAGGGAGGAAAGCGGGAAGGCAGTGTGGGAGGGAGAGGGCCTTGTACTCTGGTAGCAACTGCGTCGCTAGTGCAGTGGCGCACGCCGTACCTTGAAAGCGATCTGCAGATGCAACGAGTTTGGAGTCAGTCGACTCGTGGACGGCCTGCTGCCCCTTGTTTTGCTGCTCCGTTCTCGCACAGCGCTCGGCAACTAGATGCCGAGAAGAACCCGGTACCTCCATAGTGTGCACACAACCCATAGCAACTGCCAGAGGAGGTTAACCCAATGCACTTTGTCTTAGTACCTAATCCGATTTTGATGGCAGTTTTTCAAAAAAAATAAATAAAAAAACAAAAAAACGTATATAAGTCGCACCGTTCTATAAGACGAAAAATTCTGAAAAAAATTTACTTATACACATGAAAATACGGTACATACATAGATTACATACATACATACATAGATTACATACATACATACATTTGGCCACATTTGGCGCATTGTAACTTGTTCGGTACTCAAATAATGCAACGTTTTTTTACACACAGTGGTAGACAACTTCCTTGACTTCAACCAGCGTGATTTTCAAAAAAATTTAAAATGACCTTTTTCAGAAAACTATTTTCAAATTTTGATGTTTTTGGCAAATCACTCATGTTTAAATGCAATTTTAAATACAACAAGTAACGAACATTATTTCGAAGAAATGTGAAGACTTAAAAGTTTATGTGCACCGAGTTTCATTATCCTCACTTTAATTAGTCTAGAGCAATAAATTCCTCAATCACAAGTATTTTGTTCCGTTTACCACGTTTGTGATTTTTTTTCAATGTTCCTTCTGTAGCCAAGTGCAATAAAATACTCATAAGGTAGCATATCACTTGTTCTTTGTGGGAAAAAAATATTGTGACCGAGAAGTGTACCATTGTTTCTCTATGCGCACTCAAAGTTCAGAAATCGCAAAACTGGCGGAAAAGCGTTTTCGACAGCTGAAATTTGTGCATTTTTTTTCAAGCAAACAAAATTTTTTTTCTTAAAACTAAGTTCAGAATCATTGTTCTGGGCCCAATACCTGTGCCAAAAGTAAATTTCATCAAAATCGGAAATGGTGACCAGGACCACCTGTTCATTCTTATCTGGATTCACCCTACTTATTTATATCTTGTATTAAGACAGACTGATCTAAAATAGTTTTTCCTCAATAATTTTTGAGCCATGCATTTCTATTTAGTGTTGATCACAGATATGGGTTATTGCTTGCAATGGTAGTTATGTGATGTTTGCTTGTGAAACAGTAAGATAAATCGTCACATTGCCTTTTGTATGAATGTATCCACTGCTATACATGAACTCTCTCTCTCTCTCTATCTGTCTCTCTGTCTTTTTCTCTGTGCACGTCTGTCTCTCTTTCTCTGTGCGTGCACGTGTGTGTGCTTCAATAATCTACATGAGCAAGAATTCTTTCAGAGGTATCAAGACACCTGTCCACAAACCTCAAGTTAAGGCTAATTCGATTACACATTTGATTACAACTTGTAATAAAATTTAACCTTAAGGTGAGCAATACAGCAAGAGAGCATACCACATGATGTTGCATGTACTAGCAACCATCTGGGGCACTTAATTACGAAGACGTTTTCCAACAAACATAAAATATCATTACTGCAGTTACCTGATAGTACAACAGAAGAGTGATGCGAGCTGATGACCACAAACTGGAGTGCCTAAACCATCGAAGTGAATACTCAATAGAGGTTACTTTTCCAGGATTAGTAAACCACAGTGCAAAAGGGTCCCGGTGAGCAATTTCAGTCTAAGTTCACTCTAGAGAGAAAAACAATAAGGAAAAACGAAACCATTCCTAACATGAAGTAAGACTTCGGGACTTCTTTGGCGAATGTGGGGAGGGTACATTCCTCACCTTCCCTTTAAGGCACACAAAAACACCCAGCGTATAAATTATAGCAATGATTAATGTAACATATGCATGGATAACACTTCTTATTATTTATGGCAAGACTGTTCTATCTGCTGAACTCATTTGGTTCACTGTCAAATTCACAAGTGATTGACTAATAATGCCCAAGATTGTGCTAGTTGGTTCCACATTATCCAAAATGTGACAGCACCACTTGGGACAAAAACAAGAATTGAAGAGCACAAGCATCTTAGTTTACCCTTCGATGTTGCCCTTGTCCCAAGTCATGCTGTTAAAATTTTTTATCATTGGTTAGACCATGAAACTGCATTATCAAAGTGGCACCTGTCTCACCTGGACACTGCCTTGAAACTTCGAATGACCGAAAGACCAGCGACCGTCTCGGTGAAGTGCGAGTAGACAGGCGACAGCGTAATGCTGCCCAGACGTCTCAGCTCCCGCGATGTCCAACGGTAGTATTGCTGCAGAAGATGCAGTGTCAACATTTGTGCAGTGGCAGATATATGGCAGTGACAGATTAAATATAGCACAGACAAACTCATACCATATATACGTTAAGAGATATGAGCACAGCAGTGTGTGTTAGAGAGCAAACGATTGTAGCCGACATTATCATCAGGATCAAGAAGAAATGGAGTTGAGAAGGCCATGTAATGGCGCAGGGCAGATAAACGGTGGCCTGTTAGAGTTACCGAATGGTTACTAAAAGAAGGGAGGTGCAGTAGTGGACAGCACAGAACTAGGTGGTGTGATGAAATTAGGAAATTTGCAAGCACAGGACAGGGTCAGCTGGCGCAAGACAGGGGCAACATGATATCGCTGGGAAAGACCTATGTCCTGCAGTGGACATGAATTAAATTAATGATAATGATGATGATATATAACGCAGCAGAAAGTTGATTGCTGCATGCTGGGTGGAATAAAAGCTTGAAATCTACTGAAGCACAAATGTGAATGGAAGACAAGCGCAAATTATAAAATTAGAGAACTTGCATAGTGGAGTATGTCCTACAACAAATATAAACATTAAAAATAAAGAGAAAAACAGGCAGACATACAACCATGCAGAATTGCAACCCTATTAGTAATGCCAGCAAAGCAGTTAGTGCAAGTGATGCCTTAGAAAGCCCCCTTGGAACACTGACAAGGAGCTTGGGCAAGAAATTAGTGAAACCTTGACAATTGAACATTTCCAAAAGTGTACAGTGGAATCTCGTTGATACGATCTTCACGGGAGCCAGAAAATGAAACATATCCAAAAATCATATTATCCGAAAATAATTGCATATAAGAAAAAAACGCATTATCCCGACAAACTTATTATGCAGAAACATATCAACGAGATTCCACAGTACCTAACTCCTACACGTGCAAAACTGCGAACACATTAATGCCCCAGATCTCTGCTAATTTTCAGCACGCTATGCTTTTGGATTGTTGGATAGGTTCAAACAGCTTCAAACGTTGCATTTTCAGTGTCGACACTTTCAGTGTTTATGTTTCTGGGCAGTTGAGGTCGCAATAACAGTTTTGCTGCAAAAGTGCATCCCAGCACGTTGTACCTGCAGAGAGTTGTATGCAAACGCCAGGGGCATGAGCAAGAGAAGCACCCAGGGCAGTCCGTAGGAGGTAACCACCAAAGTGCCTGCCAGGGCCACACTCTGCGCGAGCACTATGTTCAACATGAATGGCAGCGTGTCGTCGATCGACCAGACGTCAGTCGAGAAGCGGTTTAGCACCCGGCCCACGGGCGTGGCTTCCAGGAACTGACAGGGGTGCCTGCGTTAACAAATAAAGAACGCAGCAACTTATTTATTTTACCCTCAGGGCTCACGTAGAAGCATTACCGAGGGGAGTGGTTCATGAACAGAAACAGAGAAAAGTGTGAAACGTATACACAAATGCTATAGTCGACTTACGGCTGGGATTTGCTGTGCATCCTAATAGTGATCATAAAAATATATGTCACACACTATGGGAGTACAGTCTAACATCGATATAACAAATTTTTGGATATAACTAAATAAATACAAAATGTTTCTAGCTGGCATCAGGATGTAATGAATCCATGCTTACAACACGTATTAGATATACAGTAAAATCTCGGTGATACAAATTTCTTGGGGTTGCGTGAAATATTCGTATCGCCCAAAATTCATATCATCAAAACATACACAAAATGAAGAAAAAAGTATTTTTACCAGAAAAAATTTCTAATACTGTAACCCCGTTGATATGTACCTCGCTGCTGCGTTTTCCTGGCTGCTATGTCGTGTTTTCGTGGTCCCGACATAAATCCCATTGACTGCACGTATGTATTAGGTTCCCCATGATAAGTCGCCAATCTGTAATGTTCCTGCATCTTACGTTGCGTTTTAATGTGGCGGTCACGTAAATTTAGCAGTGCAGCCAGCTTGTACGTTGCAACAAGTGACCGGTGCATTGCAACAAGCGACCGGCACGTTGCAGATACGGCACGGCCGCGCGAGCGCCGCATCTTGAAAGCAATCTGCAATCTACGTAAAGTGCGCACCCACGCGGGCCTCATCGTCAACACAATCTGCGATGCTGACAAAGTGCGCCTAGTGCCAGCAGCTTCGTATGCGCTGTGCTTTCGACGTTTAGTTTATGTTGAAGCGAGAGACAGCGCAAAGGTCGATTTACTTGCTTCTGCTGTGCTTCCTCACGCCAGCGTTTCGACAGCGAGTGTCCGCGGTCATCGAGAGAGATGTATTCCTGTTTACCTGTGTGTGCGTGACACCGTGCTTGTTAATTTAGTTAGTAAGCGAATGTTAACAAGTTTATACGGCTGGTAAAACTATACTTACAGCTGTCTACTAATTTGATATCGCAATCATTGCTTCACCTTTCAAGCAAAACTGCAACTGTTTTTTTTTTTGCGCGGTCCTTGAAAAACGTATCAACGGGGTTCCACTAACCTTGTAGGTTTTCTCCTTGCCCAAATCAGCAACGATCGCCTTCTGAAAGGCATAGAAGTGCGCGCACGTGATCTCGGCGCAGCCGCGTGACGTAGCCAGTTGCTTGGCGACTATATATCCCGCTGTGCCGGCTTGTTTGTGCCGGTCGCTCCGCTGGCTAGGCCGCCGCTGCAGTTGCTCACGCATTCGTATAATCCACAGCAGCACAGCAACGCATTCGGAACCGACCATTTTTTTTTTCGTATTGTGAGAAATGTATTTCAGCCGGGGAATGCTACGAATTCGTATCACACCGAAATTTGTACCAGCCGTGCTCGTATCACCGGGGTTTTACTGTACTGTAATTACTCGTGTAAGGCCCGTACTTCTGCAAGGCCCAACCTCCCACAAGGCTCGCCATCCAGCAAGGCCCGCCCTCCTATAAGGCCTGCGCCTACACATTAGAGCATGAAACGTACTCAATTTCTCAATTCCTGCTACATTCAGTAATCTTGCCCTCCACTGCCATAAGTGCCCCATAGAGTGACCCACTTTGCTCTATGGGGGCAACACTTTGCAGTGGTTGTTCGGTCCAAGAAAGGGTGCCCTGGGTCACTATCTTGTACACGTTCGAAAAGCCGACGTTTGGTCTCATTCCACGCAATTGTCCAGGCCATGCCGATATGACGGCCAAGGCCAATCTAGACCAATCGCGTGAGGCGAAACCGAATGTCAGCTTTCCTAACATGTACAAGATAGCGGCCCAGGAGCATGTGCTGCCCAATAGACACGCAGATCTGCATGCATTGATTTTAACCAACAGTGATATTGGTCAGAGCCTTTGTATTGCCAGGTGTGAGCATAGTTTGAGGGCGCTGTCTCACTGTGCTGTAGGGCAATGAAAGGCTCGCGGTGCCTATTCTCCTTTAAAGTGTAATTGTCACGCATGCTATTCGTCATGTTGGAAAAAAAGTTCGGCGTGCAGTAACAGATACAAGGGAAACGGGCAACACAAATGCCGTTTCCCTCTTCTCATGTCCGTGTCTGCATGCCAAACTTCTTCTTAACATGAATTCCTACCAACTAGCTCAACTTTCTGTCATTCTAAGCTATTCGTCATGTCACGTGCCATAAAAAAAATGCACCTGTCTTCACAGATCCCAGATAACGTCATCAGCCAACAAAGTGGATACACAAAGCGTGTAGTGGCCAGAATATAATCGTATAAATCAATGTAAAAATTGATGTAAGGTCACTGTATAAAGTAACTGTTGTGGTCTCCACCTAGTGGTGCTCCACCGGGAGTAACCTAGACCACCGAGCAGGTCCGAGGATGCGAGCAGGTCCGAGGATGCGAGCCCCTCCCGGGGACGATCAGCTCAGCTGCGTGTGTTTCGTGTGCATGAAGCAGACGCTCATTCGTTCTCAACTGGGAGCGAGACAGAGCGCCCCAAGGACAAGGCCCAGAGGAAGGCATTATTCGACAACCACCTTGGCAAAGACTACAACTGTTACACCCTATCGGTGCGGGGCTCAGGCGCCGAAGCTCCCGCAAATCAACGGTGGCACTCAGTATTAGAAAACGCTGTAACATGCCGCTATACGGGAGGATGGCTCCCAACGACTGTGCTACCAGGGCAACGTTCCTTCAGCCCGGTATAGCCTCCGAGGGCAACCCGGCGCAGTGTGACCGCACACGTCAGGTGAGCCGCGTCTCTTTGGCGTAGCCTCCAGAACAGGAGCAAGCGAATAGGTGTGCACCCGCCTCGGGCCAAGGACTTTGGGCAAGGTCGGCCAACCAAAGGGGTGACCGGGAGAATCGGAATTCAGTACGCACCGTTTCGCTGTCTGCTCCCCCGGTCGGCTCGAGCCGCCAGGAGAGAGGGAACGCGAGTTCCCACCCAAACAGACCTATCGGGATGAACCCCTGGTCCCTTTGGGGGCGAACAGCAGCAAGTGTTTTACGGTCCCGCTGCTGTTCGGTGCTCTCAGAGGGAAGAGAGAGAGAAAGAAAGCGGGGGTCCGCGCGCGCGAAGTTCGAAAGAGACCTCGCCGCGATGCGGCCCCTATGCCCAAGACGTGCTGCGCTACGGCGCCGCAACGAAATGGACAACACAGTTCCCACACCGTATATATACCAAACACCCTTGCCAAATTTCCCATTTCGCTATGGCTCCTGGATTGACTGCGGAAAAGGAACGGTATTCTGAACAGTTTGTGAGCGCGCACCATTTGTTGCGAAAGGCACCGGGCACAGGTTACATGCATCAATGAATAGAATTGCGGCACAGTGAGATCGCGAGTGCCCCGATTCTGAGTGCATGTTCGGTCAGACGAAGGTGCTCATCAATGTCGCCACTCTTGAAAAACCGTTGCACCTGCACGGTGCACCTGCGTGTGAAAAATGCCGTCGTTGGCCTTTAAAACAGCACAGGACATACTTACTTTGAGCACCTTGTCGAGGAGCAAGTCGTGGACTTTGACAGCAGCCACGATGCCACCGTAGGCAAATGAGAAAGCCCGAGCCAATGTCAAGGAAACCATTGGCCACGGCCAGGCCACCGTAGATCGGCAGGAACACATTCATGACATCGCTGTTTGCATCTCTGAAACATAACAAAACGAAAAAAAAAAGTAGTTGCTGTGATTTTAATTTACGTAAGAAAACTTCTGTTCATGGTCTTTCAAGGCAAACTGCAACAAAATTTCCGACTGTGTAAAAAGTAGTTTCAGATATGTGTAAATATAAAGATAGCAAAGATATAAAGATATAAAGATTGCAAAAATACACGTTTATAATATGAAACTTAAAAAAGAAAAAAAAAACTTCGCCACTACCGCATGCCGGAAAGGAAGCATAACCTGAAACGGGCGGCACCCACAACACACTAAGCGGCACCCACAGCACACTAAGCGGCACCCACAGCACACTAAAGATCTCGGAGGCCATGTTCTGGGATCTGCATCATATCTGCTTCACCACCAGGCACCTGCATCACCTGCTTAGGTGCTATTTTAAGGCTGCTGAATAAGACAATTACCAGCCCTGCCAGGATTGTTCTGGTAGTACATACTACTCTGTCATAACCCAATTTAGCCAAATCAAAATTTCAAATCAAATCATGTACAAGTAAACTTAAGAGCGAAATTTCGGGTGAACTTATTCACAACACCCACCAAAAGCTGCCTTCTCAGGGTGCAGTTTGATCTCAGTTCCAAGTACTTTTTAAAAATCTTGCAATCTTTAGCAGCCAAATAAACAAATACTAAATGCCTATGCTGTATTCTGCAGTAACCTCTACATGATAGGTTAAGGTTAATCATAAACATAATAGGTTCCACGATAGGTAAATCACAATTGCACTGAAAAAATCTTGTCAGTTTTCTGTCACCAATTGACAATCATGTGACAATCACAATAAACATTAGTACAACGGTAGTCTTGAGATGTGCCCCGTGCAATATGTAAAGTAGCTTGGAAAGAAGGCTCACTTGATGAGGCGATGATGTTGCAGATTGTCAGTGGTGTTGGCCCACGAGACCCACACAGCGAGCCACCAGTCGGTGGAGGTTCGGGACACTGCAACAATTTCACCGCGTTGGCAGGTGACCACGGCAAGATGACTTGTTTCACAGCGAAGCTGTTAATGCAACTAGAAGCACAGACAAATGTTATACGCCAGTTTTCACAGGTTTTGAAGTGTGTTTGTCAATTAGGGATTAAATAAAAATTGCCGAACTTTCATTTTTGGCTTGTTTAGAGGTATTATAAAGAATGGTTAGAAAGCTATCTTATATTCCTGGGAGGACCATAAATGGCAGATATTTCATATTTGCAGGAAGTAGGGGCCACTTTACATGTGACATGTACCAAAAGTTTGATGTTTATACCTTAATTGGTGCTTTCAAAATACTTATTGAATACTGGTTATTGTCCAAATTTTATGCCTTATTCAAGGCATGAAGTTGCTCTTCCTCGGGCTCCTCAGTGATATATGCGAGGCACAGCGTTTCTATATCGTTGAAGAAGGAAGCACGTTGTGACGGATGTAAAATGTTTGAATTAAGTATGGTTAATTAGTCTTCGTAGAAAGTTACATATTCAAGCGTTCCAGTGTCATGCCACCGGTATCTGCTATACCGTATTTTTGCACTTATAACCCGTACCAAAAATTCAAGAACGTTAACAGTAAAGTTGGGGTGCGGGTTATACGCGAATTTTATTTAAAGGTGTGGCTTCACGGCAGCGTGGTGTACGCTGCCGTGTAGCCACACCTCGAGGCAAAGTTCTCCGCCAATTAGTTTCGTTATCTCCTAGGGAATCTCACCCTCTCCCCACCACTGCATGTTGAAGCTCCCTTCTCCCCTCCTTCATGGTCATCCATTCTCCTCCTTTTATGGGTCGGCATTTTGCGAATAGTACGCCAGCAAACTCGTACATCACCCGTTCCCGCGGTGCTCCCTCAGTCCAGGCGAAGCGCTTCGCGATACAGTGGAGAGAGAAATCGCCGATGCCCATGTGAGGGCTGCTCCGGCCGCACCGTCATCCTCTGTCGTGTGAATACTTGCTGCGCCTGCTAAGCGATCCGATTCACGTCAGATGTCACGTGACTGATTTGTTCGCGATCGCATCCGTCGTATGTGAATCCAGCTTTATCAGCACCGCTGAAGAGGGCGGAACAGAGCCGCTGGCCGAAGATACTACGTGGACGAGTTGTGCATCCGCGGATGGACTGTTTTGCAAATATTTGAGCGTTGTTGCATGCAGTTATTTCCGTGGGTTATGTGCGAGGATATTTTTTTTTTCTTTCCCGGCTGTTGCAATTGGGGGTGCGGGTAATGGGCGGTGGCGGGTTATACGCGGATAAATACAGTATTTTCCAGAGTCCTGAAACAACTGTGCAAAACAACAATCTCAAATTCAGTGAACATAATGGAAACGTTAAGTTTAGTGTGTGGTTAACTTTCACGTTAGTGGCTTAATTAGAAGCATTGAAAATAATTACTGAACCTTAGTTTTTGCCTCATTTTCATACGTCGTAAACGGTTTGTAGCTGCTTTCTCCGAAGTGCCCAGCGAAATAATCTGGGCATTTCGTTTATATTTCACGAAAGTAAGGGGACACGTTATGGGTAATGTGTAGAAAATGTTTGAAGTGCTTTGGCCTTCGGTGAATTTAGAAACTTGATTAGTCGAAAGTGTCATGTTGGTGCTTTATTAAGAGGTGTCATGGGCCTCTTTGACATCTCATGGAGGTCTGCCCTCCTTAGAATTCTGTCCACGCTGAAGCCTTATTTCCCTCCACACTTTCACAACTGCCTTCACTGAGAGTATGCTGTCTAAAATGCTAAAGGAATTGTAGCACAGTGATGCCCAATGCAGTGTTACAAGAAAGATCATGCACTGACCTTGCATAAGAACGAGAGACAGCAGGACTGTAGCAGCAAGCCAGGCGCCAACCGCGTCCCAGTAAAAGCGTACCGTGCTCAAACGCACCGCCCCGAACTCGCGTTCCTCGTCTTCGACAAGCATTTTGGCAGATTCTTGGAGCGCAGCTGAGCCGGTCTCGTGGCTGGACTTAGCTGCTGAAGATGACGATGATGTCTTGGACAAAGACGGTTCTTCGGATGCTGTCAGCTCCGGTAGTGCCTCGATGACGGATGACTTGAGCACTGTGGACGGTGGACCTGTCGAGAGGAGGCGAGAGAAGAAAAAAAGAAAATTCAAGCAGTTGGAATTGAGATTTACCTGTACCGAGACTGAACCAACTGCAGTATAATGATTTTATGTATGCCTAGCCTATTGTGTACTACTGCAAACATCAATCAACTGCAAACAATCAACCAATCAATTATTATCAAGTTAACCAAGGTAGTTTGTATAAAGGTCTACCTGTAAGCAGACAGAAATAACTGTAGCATAACATTTTGGTACATGCCTGGACTATTTCAAGTAACTTCATTGGATCTAATACCGGTGTCTCATGACCGCTTTTGATCCAATCAAGGCCAATCAAGATCGAAACTCTTGACTACGATTGGCTCCTTCGCGCAGCTTGGGCAATGGAGCCAATCACGACTGAGAAATTCGATTCGGATCGGGCTTGATCGCGATCAAAAGTGCACCGTATGACACCTGTTATTACTTGCCTATCAATCCTAATAACCTCACCTTTGCATCTCATGACAATATTCCTTTACCATTATGTTCCTATGGAAAAATGGCATCGTCATTTTGTGCGCTAAAACTTTGAAACAATCTCTAATATGCACATAGATCCTCGCTCATCCTTACCGTCATTAAACATCAGCTCAAACATTATTTCCTGTCAATTAACTCTACGTACTTATATATGTTATGTTCCACTACTTCTTGGTATGTAATCTTGATTACTGCATGTTATTCACAGTAGCATTGTGTTTTGTTTTGCATAATTTTTCTATTCACATAGCCAGATACACTTGTGTGTGTGTATTTGATTTGTATGAATTTTTTTGCTTAGTTACCCAATTTCATATATGCATTTTGTTGCAAAAAATACCGAAGTGTCCCCCCCCCCCCCAGTGTAGTCTCCAACTTCAGGAGCGTTGTCTCTAAGGGGGGATGTGGGTTGTTGAGATGTTTCTGTATTTTATGGCCCAAACATGATTAATTTCACAGACTTGTAGGTCAATTAGTTCAGGAGATAGATAAAGTTACCACTCTACTGTTTCTAGAGACAATAGGAAAAACGCTGCTCACCAGAAAGCTAATATTATTGGACAGGTAGATCAGATATGCAATAAATAGTAGTCAGATATGCAATAAATGGATCGCTGAAAGCAGTTTTCTAATAAAATCGTGATTAGCCATTCTCGAGATGATGAAACTTAAAGTGTTTGTACAATGACTATTGAGAGGAAAAACAAAATCAAATCTTAAAACTATATGGGCAGAAAATTAAAAATCTGCTCCCAGCACTATTTGATATACTGATTGGGCTTTATGTCAAAAAAAAAAAAAATAATAGCTCTAGCTGTTCTAGATCATGGGATATCACTCCAACAAACTAGTGACCAAAAAACATGTTTTGAGAAATAGTGCCGTTTCAGTGTCAACTTCGGCTCAGATTCAACTCGTACGAGTAGCATAAAATTATATTGCAGCTAAGATAGTGACTTTATAAGTATAAAATTAGGTACAGTCAACTTCCGTTAATTCGACTCTGCTGAAACGACGAAATTTATCAAATCAGCCGGCGGGTCGAATTCACCAAGATGCAGAAAAAATGCCAGAAACCCACTGCCTATTCATTTGGAAGTATGTGTCTTATTATAACATGCCCCCGAATCCAATGTGTGCCAATTTCTATTTGTCTACAGTAGAAAGATAACATAGGAATGACATTAAAGTTCCTAAACGAAGTAGAAATCTAACACGCACCTGATTTTCTAGTTGGAAAAACTGTTGCACAATGGCGGGCAGTTATATAAAGTCAGCTTCGCCACAGGGTTTTCTAACTTAAAGTAAGCTCCGCCGCAATACATTCGGGTTATGCGATAAAGCATACGACTGTTGCGAAGGCAGTTTTGGTTTCGTGTCCGATTGCACTACACTGGCAATTTTAAAATGGCTTGTAAGAATCAGGTAAATATCATAATTAGACATTGTGAGCTATGGTTACTACCTAGTGCAGGCCGAAAATAGGCGTTTTCGGCGAGAGATGATGTACATGTGTTCTATGAATTCACTGTCCCCTAAGCTCCACCGAGGGATACGGGTCAGGTGCGTGTGTGCCGACCGGTCAAGTTCGAATTATTCAGCGAAGCCCAATTTAAGGATCGAAATAACGAAAGTTTAAGCCCATAGAAATGCATGGGCGCCGACTGGGACTTACGGCTGAGATCGAATTAACTGGTATACTGTATGCATGTACAAGAGTAGCTGTAGCTTTGAAAAATTCAATTTAAAAAAATTTATTTTTTGAAATCTTTTGGTTTCTTGTACCTACCCTTAAATCGTTTGTATCTAACAGATTGTATCTTGAACGACGAATAAACTGAGCTTCAATCAATCAATCAATCAATAATTTGCTGTTATATTTGCCATTCCTCACCCTCTGCGACAACCTTGCCGTCCCTCAGCACAATCACATAGTCGGCCTGCGCAAGGAAGCCCACTTGGTGGGTGCAGAGCAGCCGGGCCTTTCCTTTCATGGCTCCGACAATGCAGCGTTCAAAAACTTGCTGCGCCACATGAGGGTCCAGTGCTGAGAGCGGGTCATCCAGCAGGTACACGTCGCAGTCCTGGCACGTGAGTCATGGGAAAAATGAAACATTCGGTCACTCTTTTCACTGTACGTGGTTAGAAATGTATTTACACTATCAGTCAACTTAAGTCGATATAATGTTGGTCAATCTGGCTTGCCTTCTTACGATTGAGCTCTGCCGAAATTCCACTAGGTGAAGGAAATTTTGTAAAACTGAAAAATTACCCTTCACCTAAGGGTGAAACGAAGCTACTCTGGTTGCTGCACTTCAAGCTGTCGATTAATCTGTCCTTGCCCGACAATCTACTGACCGCTTGGTTAGCTCAGATGGTAAAGTGACTGTCCGGGAAGGGCACTGGTTCCAAGTTTGATTGGCCGGAGAAGGAAAAAATTTTTTCCAAGTTTGATTGGCCGGAGAAGGAAAAAATTTTCTTCGACTGTGAAGCTTTTTGTGAGGAAACTATAAGGGCTTCCTTCAAAACAAAAAATCAGTTCAGCAGAAGCCCACAAGATGGAGGAAGGTTCATGAGAGGAACGATTGTGATCCACCCGTATGCACCACGAAGCCACAAAGGAAACCCATATGGGCTTCTCAGAAAGGAAGCTCCGCAGCTGAGGAAAAATCTGTCCTGGTTGCGGGCTTGATCCCCAAACCAGGATGAATTTTTCGAGACGCCGTAAACTGCTGGTGAGACATTGGCCAGTACAGGTAAATGCAGGAGTGCACTGTCCAAGTCTGAGCCAATGAGCAAGCTCGCACCTGGTACAAGGCCCGAGCCAGAGCGACTCGCCGCTTCTGGCCGCCGCTGAGTGTCTGACCTTCCTCGCCGACTTCTGTCAAGTCGCCAGCAGGCAGTGACTGCAAAAGAATAAAGACCTGCTGAGCACCCAGACTTGCACAGCACAGTTGAACCTCTATACAATGAACACTGATATAAGAAGTAACTTAATAGAAGAAAGTGAATCTGAAATTTGGCTGGCCATGTTTTATTTCAATGAGTATTCAACTGCAATACAACAACACTGAAAATACAATATCCCAGCGATTACTGGTTACAGTGAAGATATTTATTTTCTCACAGCTCAAAATATGTATTCTCGTAGCAGAAATGTCAGATATTCAACAAGAGTAACTTGAAATGGCACATTCCGCAGGTGCAAGCACATTTAGGCCAGCAACTTGGCTTGCAATGACAAGCAATGCACATTTCCAATTGAACGTTGGTCATGTGCCACATATCAACACGGCAAGCCGATGACGGGCCATCAAAGTCCGCAGATCTTTCAATGCCCTACAGGCAGGATTGCACTTACCTTTCTCTCGCATACACAATTGCAAATTTATTTTTTTTACAATATCGGCACGCTCATTTAAGGCTCATTCACATCGGCGACTGACAGCGGTCGTGCAACCAAGTTGGTCGCAAATGGTCGCTTTTCTCGAAAAGCGACTACTCTGGGCCAGTCACTCGCTGCTCGATGTTTCAGTCACGCGACCGTGGTCGCAAAGCTGCTCAAACCAATCAGTGCCGCACCGAAAGTGATGTGTGTTTTCATCCGACACCGTCCACGCCACATTAAATGTCCCCGCCACGATGCAGACTACAGGCCGGTAACTGGTGTCTTGTCTTGTGATGCTGGGACGCAGCAGTTGCAGCAATGTGTCGAATGTACGCGGTCACATTTGCTGGAAGCTAAACAGCAGGAAAAGAAAGCACAACACAAACCCCTTTTTCCAGCTGCCATTCGTTGGATGAGCACGCCACCCAAAGGTGAACAGCAGGTGAACAGCTTCGCTTTAATATTATGCACCGATTCCCACGCAACGCGAACTAGAAATTACAACTTACGGCCACTTCTCACTAGCGAAGGCACGGGCGCGCCCACAAGTGTCACATTTTCGTCGGAGGCTTCCGCGCTGCCACAACTGACACCGCGGCAGAGCGCATCAGCACAGGGACGACGTCTTCCTCTTTGCTCAAATCAAAATCCAGCTATCGCTCGAATCATAATCCATGGCTCAAAACCAATGTACACAGTGCCAACGAAGTGCGCGTGAACTGCGTAGATTCCTAGAGTTCTTGCTGAGAACGATAGTCTCCGGGATTGCGACTTGTAGGTCGCGTTCAGCCGGGCTTGCCGGTGTGAGCATCGGTCACCTTCGGTCACTTTTTGGTCACGAGTCGCAAATGGTCGCGTGACCTCCTCGAGTCGCCGGTATGATTGAGCCTTTATAGTAAAATATAAGATATAATGAAAGTATTTTTGCGTTTAATGCGACTTCATTATAATCAGGTTTGACCATAGTCTCTCAGGCTGAAGAATGTTCATTCTTCAATCCAAGTTGGGCAGGTGACACATGTAAGGTTGCTTTTTTTTTAAATCTTTCCGGGGTATCTCAACATTTAACTACGTAGATTTACACAGTGAAGTAAATTCATTAATTTACCTTTGTAAGATAAGATGAACCAAACTAATTCACTTTGGCTTTATGACATATCGTGACGTATAAATTGTCAAAAATACGCATTACGCTCACTAAGTTAGTGGCAAGATGACATCGCTACCTTTAGGTCGTCGAGAAGGGCGCAGCATTCGAGCGTTGCCTGGTATCGGGTTGCATCGAACGGCCTCCCAAAGAGCACGTTGGCACGAAGCGTGCCACGCTGGAGCCACGGCTGCTGGGGAACTAGACCCAAGGCCATGTCCAGCCTCTGGAGCGTCACCGCCCCCTGGACCCGGCAGATGTCGCCCGCGATGGCTGCCAGTAGCGTGCTCTTGCCGCTGCCGACCCGACCCACCACGCCCACCAGTTGACCCTGCACGGAGGTTGGAGGTGATTGCAGAGACCGTGCACAAGTGCTCAAAAGAGAAGAGAAAGAAAGACAAAAAATAAGAATGAGAGATATGCAGGGATAGAAATTTATGCTTGCGTCCTTCCTTATTTCACAATAGGTACTGATGGGCTAGTTACTTGATGATCCATGATTTTGGTGAAGCAGGGCAAAAAAAAAGAAAAAAGAGAGACATTCAAACAGCGGCTGTGTGTGTCCTCATTATTCATGTTTGTGTGAACGTCTCTTTTCCGAGTGCACCGCTTCTTCATCTTCTTCTTTCTGGGGTTTTACATGCCAAAACCAGTTCTGATTATGAGGCACGCCTCATAATCACCAAAATTATTTCACAATTCTTTTTTTTTAATTCGCTACCAACTTACAATCTCAGATCACTGCAACTCTTGCCTTAGTCCTCCCAATGCAGTCTATCATGCATGTGTGCCCATACCACTACTTTTCAGCGCCGTGTTATTATTATTATTATTATTATTATTTTTTTTTTTTTTTTGCAGACATCTGGAAATTGGAACACACTTCCTCCTGAAATCAAGATAATCACCTATCTGTCAGCTGAACTGACAGCCAATCATTTGTTCACCCCTTATGTAATGTCTCCAATTGGAACATCTGAGATATTATAAATAAATAAATAAATAAATAAATAAATAAATAAATAAATAAATAAATAAATAAATAAATAAATAAATAAATAAATAAACGTACACTTATCCAACTCTCTGCACTCCCTTTCATACACAGCACATAATGCTAGACTTCACAAGTAACATGATTAAAGAAGTCTCGTTCCAACGCTGTGCAATACAGCCGTGTTTGATCCCGATGCTTTCTAAGGAATAACTGCTTTCTATATTACAACTACAACTTGTGGATATAACGTTTTGTTGAATCACCTGTTGTGCATCATTGTGGTGCCTGTATGCAACGCACTATGGTTAGGTTGTGAGCGCTGTGGCCATTGGTCGCAGAAATGTGTTGCTCCGTGTGTGTGGTGGTAAATAGCTTCAGATCTAAAATGCCTTCCTTTTGCATGTAATAAATATGTCATACTTTACGACATAAAGGTATGAGACATAATGTTACACATTCTAAGCGTAAACCTACAAAGAAAACATGACCCCACACACTTGTGCATGTGATAGTGTTTTGTTCGTCGTTGAGTGCATCCCTTTTACATTCAAACCTAATGCAATGTAGCAACAAACAGACAGCCAACATCAGCCAGACAATTTCTAGAACTCGTAACACCACAGAGAGCTAGCATGGAAATTTCAAACTGTTGTCGCCACTTGCCTTTCGTCTTCATACGTCCATATCTCCCATATTGAGCCTCTATTTACTATAAGACCGACTCATTTGCATGAATCCAGAGTAACACAATAACTTCTCATCAGTGGCCATTTAATCAAAATCAAATCATGGATTTAATGTTACCGTGTTACAATGCACAGGTTGTGAGAGATACTGCAGTGAACCTTTTGACCAAACGAACTTCTTTACCATGCACCTGAATCAAAGTACCCACATGTTTTTGTATTCTGACCCTACTGGAGTGTCCAAACCAAGAATAGAACCCATGACCTCGTGCTTAGTGGCAGAACACCACAGCTACAGAGCCAAAGTGGTCAGTAGCGTGCATATAAAAAGCACCAACACATACTTCCAAAGCTGTAAGAAATGTACAACACTCTCCTCCCGCATAAAAGATCATACCTGCTAGATATCCTAATGTGATGGCAATGTTGTCTCAGAACGCCAGACCTGGCACCATTGACATTGTGGATGGTGATGTCATAACAGAGAAAAAAATTTTTTTTCCGTTGTCTTGTAGCAATAATGCTAAGTATGATGGTGTTGCTTATTAGGGGGGGGGGGGGGGGGGGGGAGAGCAGCCAAAGCGAGCGCATGAATGGAGCCATCCACTGCATTGTGATGTCATGACACCTTTGCCGCCCAAGAGCCAATAACGAAAATGGTGTACAGAAATGAGTATTACAGTGAAGTATTTAGGGCACTCTGACATTTGTCAGTACTTTTTCAAAGGCTTGGGTGCAGAAACAACCATGAAGGAACAGATGCAAGATGTCTTAGCTGTCTTGCATGCCTCGTCTGTGTTACACCTCAAGTAACAGTGAAAGGTAAAAAAATGTAATCTCAGCACTCCTTTATGAAGCATCTCATCATCATCAGTCAGCCTATTTTTACACCCCACTGCAGGACAAAGGCCTCCCCCTGCGATCTCCAATTGCCCTTGTCTGATGCTAGCTGATTCCAAGTTGTGCCTGCAAATTTCCAAACTTGATCACACCACCTAATTCCCTACCACCCTCAACTGCACTTCCCTCCTATTGGCACACATTATGCAACTTAAGAGACCATTGGTCATCCAACCTACACATTGCGTGTCCATCCCAGGTCAAGTTTTTCAAACGAAGCTTGTATTGCCTTACTCGTGCCGACGCCAGTGTTATTGGCTATGAAAAACCCCAAGCTGCGCGAGAGTAAAAATTGCTCATCGGGCTGCGGATTCGAACCACCGACCTCCGGGTTGCAAGACAACCACGCTAACCAATTCAGCCGCTGTCGGTTCATCATACGCTTCCTTAAAAGCGGGATTTTATATGCATGAAGAAGTAGACGAAGTAGACACAGCGGAAGGCGCACTGCACGCTCGGCAAATGAACATGTCTCGCATAGAAGCTCCACATGTTTGACAGGTCTGGCTTGGCACCCGTAGCTGGTGCGCGCGATCATGGCATACCCCCATCCAATCACTGCCTTCCCCTCCCTCCGGAGGAGGGAAAGGGTGTGAATGCGTGTTCGCTCGCCTCGCGCCCGCTGTTTCCCGCAAGTTCAGGCCCTGCAGTCAGATGGGGAGGCCGCGTTTGGTTTGTTCTGCCACTGAGTTCTGCCGTTTGATTCGTTCTGCCGCTCAAAAGACTAACCAACCCCTCCCTTAGGGTTGGACAAGCTCCGCATGCACCACTGTTCCCGGTAGGGGAGGGGTTTGAATTTTGTCCTGTTAATATCACCTAGAATATCGGCGAACCCCGTTTGCTCTCTAATATACACCTGTATTCTTGTCTTCCCGTCTCTAAACTTTGCTCAGATGTAAGCAAGATGTAAGATGAAGCATCTAAGCATCAACAAATGTGAGAAGAGACCTTCCGCAGCGTCACGTTGACAGGTCCTAGGATGAAGTTGCGACCCTGGGCTCCGCTGATGGCCACAGGTAGGGTGGCGTCGCCCGTCATGCCGCCCCAGTGGAAGACACCATTTGTGATCCGCACGAGCTGGTCATCTGCGCAAGAGATGTGGACAGGTTGTTGTCAGGGGTGCACAAATAGTCAGAACTTTTAAATACCAAATCCCATATTGTCCAATTCAATTTGGTCTTTGAATTGAAAAGTTAGTATTCGTTAATACAAATATTCCCCCAAGTAGTTTTCGAATACCTTAAATTGTCAACTGTTCTCGATCAAACATAAAATTTCAGCACAAGTGGAATGAATTTCGTCCCAGCAGAGATAGCACACATACAGCTCTGGAAGCTACAAAAGTGGAGTAGGCTATAAATTGCCCAAGGGCCCAGACGTTCTGGTTAAATTTATATCATTTGCACTCACCAATGAGACTGGAGTAGGTGAACTGCTTATTGTTCCTAATGGTCCATTTGTGCTTTTAATGAACAAGGTTCGACCTGGTGCAATATAATGGCGCAAGCATGCCAAAGTGAAAATACTAAGGTGCGAACATTGTTTTGTATTAATGGTGACAACAGCTTCTCGTTATTTGATAGCCAATTTGATTCGATTCCCTTCTGACAGTATTCAATTTGTATTCAATGCGGCCTTAAAAACAACTATTCGCACACCCCTAGTCATTGTTCTCAAACAGTCACCTTTGCTGGCACCTCCCCTTTTGCATGACAGTGATGCTGAGTCTATCAGCAGCAGAGGGTATCCATTAACAGCACCAAGCCCTTGAGGTTCCAAACATAGAGAACAGTTCACACACAAGAGCAGCTTGCACGGGCAGGCACCAGATACTGTTAAGCAACTAAATTGCAACTAAAACAAAAAAATAAAAGACCCAATTTTTGTGACTTTTCCAAATGGCATGCAGGGCTGGTATAATGCGCCAATTCCTTTCGCTTCATTTTATTCTTTCCTCATCATCCAGCACTCACAGCTGGCTGACTGTGGTTATAAAGTTCATGAAGTGCTACTTGGACCAATTAAAAAAATAATAACTGGGATAGAAATAGTACTACTTTATCCCAGCCCAGGTCTTTAATTTTTTTTTTTTTTTTTTTTGCAGAACCAGAATTCTTTACTTTTTATGAACAGTTGACAATCGTTAAGGTGAAAAACTTTAATATTCAGCTCCAGAGAGTGCTTCCCAAGGGTCCTAGGGATAATGGAACATATTATTCACAGTAATCTAGACAGGAATCCAATAATTAGTAAAGAGCATTAAAGTTTGGCTAACAGCGCAAGGACACAACGACGCAAGGGCAGAAGAGAGAACAGAGCGCAACAGCTAAAGTGCTCTGTGAACCAGATTGCAGAGCACTGAACTGTTGAAAGTTAGCGCTCTGTTCTCGCTTCTGTCCTATCTGGTGTCCTTGCACTGTTAATCAAACTTTGAAGCATGTTTTCCCAACAAGCCCAATTTCACACCCTTCTTAATAAAGAGCACATGGCACAAAATAAATGTCAACATACAAAAGTATAGAGGCAAATTGTACAATATTTAAATACAGTCAAAAATTGTTATAACAAAACGGGATATAATGAGTAAGTGAAATTCCTCTTGAAAGCCCCTTAGAGATTTATAGTTCATTACATGGAATAATGACTATAACAAAGTAATGGATATAATGCAGTATATCGGGCTCCCCCTTCAACTTATTTTTTACAAGGTTTTACTGTATTTGAAAG
Organism: Dermacentor silvarum; assembly: GCF_013339745.2. Classification (NCBI taxonomy): domain Eukaryota; kingdom Metazoa; phylum Arthropoda; class Arachnida; order Ixodida; family Ixodidae; genus Dermacentor; species Dermacentor silvarum. The sequence goes on from NC_051158.1 coordinate 14,554,449, forward strand.
ATATAATGAGTCACATATGAATACAAATTGGCCCCAAAGCTGTTAAAACATTTGCTGACTGTCTCACAAACGATTCACATTTCTGTCACTGTACACATTCGATTCTTACTTTCTGCAAAGTTCACTGCCAGCGGTTTCTTCTGAAACTTACGTTGTACCAAAAAATCTAGAAAGCTTGGGGCTCGGAAATTGAAAGTTGTTTACAATAATGAAAGATAGTGAACAAGAAGGACACAAGTGACAAACTATCCTTACTGATGAAAGGCTTTACGAATCCTGCTCCTAGCCAGGTGTATTCGTTGGCACTGAGCTTGACTCATTTGACTGGGCATTATAAGAAACGCAGCTAGTATAACTCCTGATGGACCTTTACACCGGGATCTCATTCAGACCTCCAATGTTGTCAGAATGCAAGCTTGCCAAACTACCGTGGTGCTGACGATCATGTCGGTCTTGCCAGCAGGCCCAGGCTGGAAACACTCTTGGTTCTTTGCATCACGGAAACTATTTGTCTACTCCAAAAGAAACTTGCGACAAACTATTCCGTTACTCAACTATCAGCAACCCCTGCACACCTGTGACATAAAATTGACAATAACCGAATGAGTGCCCATGCTCGATTCAGACAGCATACAGGTGAAGCGGAAGCCACTTTTGGGGAATCAGGGCGCTGACTTGCTGAAGTGTAATGTAACAACACTCATGTCATGATGCTTCTGCTATCCACTCTTGCAATGCACTCTACAGGTTCACAGTGATGAATTCCAACAAAAAACGTGCGCAACCCACAGGTTTACTTCATCACATCTGCTTTGGCTTACTTCACTCACTGGATTGTCAAATTGATGCCCCCAAGAGCAAGTAAAAGATCACTTTTACACATTTCACATGACTCAACACCAGGCACGTTGGAACCTATGGCCATTGGTGTTCTTCGCATAGTGACAGGAAGGCGGTCATGCCAATGAGCTTGATGCCAAATCACATGAAATATTACAGAAAGGGATAATTTCCCCAAAAATGATCATTTAAGAGTACCACCTATGGCTTAAACTTGCTTGTAAATGCAATCGTGCTTCTTTATTCAGAGCTACTTAGTACTTTAACCCTTTCTGTTCCGATGATTACTGCAGGAATCATGAAGCTTGGCAAGGAATAACCGAAACAGAAACAAACAAAAGTCAAAACTAACCTGTGAAATAAGAGTACGAGCAACCCAGTCACATAGGTGATGTAGACTTAGTGATGCAGATCATTGACTCTTTCTGGAATTCGAAAGTCCATGCACGGCCGCCTGCTGAGATTAGGCCTCTGTGTTGCACTTCTGAACCCTACCGCCTGAGGCTGGCTATATTTCTTTGGGGGCACGCAAACAACTTTGAAATGATTTGTGATCAAATTCCCAGATTTAGGACTGTGGATTTAGGCATTTGAGATGTCACAAGCTGCCTCTAATATGCAACATTCACGAAAGAAGGCTTCAATATAGTACTATTATGAAAAATTGGACTGGACATTTTTTTTTCTGCATTTCTCTTTCAGATGCACAAAATATACATATATGGAGGCAACAACGAAATTACGACCAGAAAGGGTTATGCCATTAGCCCTGTCTTACATGGTCAATACAGATTGAAAACAAGCAGGCTCAGAAGAGTCATAGGCTTTGTTACCCTCTTTCGCGGTGGTGTAGTAGCTCGCAGGAGCAAAATCGTGGAGGTTGAGGAAGCACTGGGTGCGCTTCAACGACACCCACGCCTCCATGCAACCGTTGATGACCCAGGGAAAGGCGTTGAGGGGCACTTTGAGCAGGTTGAAGAGAGCAAGGCACGTGAACACCTGAAAGATGAAAGCAGCAGTGGGCACGACTAAGAAGTTATTCTCCAGGTACTGACTGATGGATTGATTGATTGAGGTTCAACAACCCAAAGCAGTAGCTGGATTATGAAAGCTGCCACAGTGGAGGGCTACAGATGCATTAGTTTTGATGCTTGGGCTACCTTACTGTGCACCTTAATTTAATGGCACATTTGGCTGGTCCTTACTGCACTCTGACTCGGATTGCAATGATGCGGAGCTCGCGTTGGATCAGAGCCAGAGAAAGCGTAACCAGAGTCGAAAGTGCAGCCACTCGCCAGTGCAATTAAAGGCCAGATGAGGAAACATGTCAGTGCGTCTTCCGTTCTGAACAAGCAAGGTGCGCAGGCGCCAACACACCGCTGCGGCAGACGCCAACACACCGCTGCGGCAGACGCCACGCCAACAATTGAAGCTGCAGGAGCCACATGACCAGGCTCCGCCAAATCTCTGTCGTGCTCCCGGGTCAACGGTTAGGGCGCATCAGAGCGCTCCGAGCGGAAGCGTGGTACTCGGAAATAACCAGCTGAATGTGTTCCGTGCGCTCAATTTTGACCAGCTGACTGTAACGCGTGCCGCCAGAGCACTTGGAAACGACCAACTGAATGTACCATAAGTAAATGAGCACACGAGCGATGGTTTCTTCTAAAATTTTGGGAATCGAAACTAAATTTCAAATGGCTGCAGCACGCACCTTTGCAGCGGTAAGCCGGTGCCCTAGGAGGACGTAGGTGATGAAGGACAGGACCGACATGAGCACAGGCGTGACAACCCAGAAGAAGACGCACAGGGCGTCCAGGTACTTCCGCTGCCGAAGGAAAGCAACCTCCTTCTGCCGGATGCTCTCCACCTTTTCCTGGAAGAGGGCTTCCCATGCGTGCATCTTGATCATCCGCATGCCCCACAGCACCTCCGACATGAGCTGCAATGAGAGGCAAGTGCAAGGAGTACTTTTACAGCGTAAACTGTTATGGGTTCATTCCAACAGCTGTTTTGCTTGGCGATGGTGTCTGCCGTCACAGCCGGTGGTGCCCAGTGTCCGTAGGAGCTATCGCCGGGAATGAGAAAAAAATGACCCAGTTCCTGCCGGGATCGAAATTCGGGCCCGCTGCGCGGAAGTCAGCTACTCTACCACTGAGCCACGCCAGTGCTTGCTTGCTTTCAGCGGAAAAATGCCCTATAATTGCGTCTTAGTGCGTGAGGAGAGACACGATGTGACATGCGCGCCACGTAGCGTCGATACTTGCACATCTTGCATATTATTACACCAGGTAGAACGCCATGTAGCAGATGCACACGTAGTGGTACAATGTAATTAGGGAAGGTTTCGAGAAGAAAACGAAGTTTAAGGAAATGTATACAAGAATGCTAGAAAAAAGTTATATATTGTGTACCTGATTAAATCGAGCTGTCTAGGTGACTATGTCACTGCCGCATTTCAAAGAGGATGCCAATAAGTCATCACCATCATTAGCGTCGTATCGTGTCACTTGTGAGATGTGAGATGCACGCCTCGTAGTCAATGTGAGATGTCGTAGTCAATGTGAGATGTCGAGTCAATGTGAGATGCACGCCTCGTAGCGGCGACCTGTGCACACTTCGCATTGTAGTTGCATATTATTACACCAGGTGGCAAGCCATGTCACAGTTGCACAGGCAGCAGTACAAGGTAGATAGAGAAGTCTTGAGGAAGAAAAAGAAGATTATGGCGATGCATAAATATTGCTGTAATGAAAAACATGTATGGCATACCTGATTAATTCAAGCAGGCTAGGTGACTGTTTGTTACCGTCCCGTTTCAAAGGGAATGCCATTAAATCATCATCATCATAATCATCAACAGCAACGTACCGCGCAGTCTGGATACCTGTGTTTACTCTTTTCGGTACACGTTATGGTGCCTCCTAGCAAGGTAGAACCCCTGCTGAAGAAGCGAATTGTATAGCTATGCATGCAGCTGCAACTAGGCAACACCGGGCTCAGCAGACCGCTGCACAGAGAGCAGCACAAACTACAGTTCGCTGTCGATGTCGGGCAGACAGCTGAGATCATTCTCGTGAAAACGACACAAAAAGACTTTGCCGCGAAGACCCTTTAGTGCGCAGTGCTGAAAATGGAATTCCTATAGAGCTGCTCCTCCAGCTTATGCCGTGACTGTGCTGTGTGCGCGTGCAGGCCTGTGACTTTTTTTTTTTCTCAGGAACACCACGCCGATACTGATGAAAGGTGATTCATGTACCAACACTAATTATGCACCCTTTGTACCACACTTCTGTACCTTTCCGAATTTCTTATTCAATCTTCAAACTCTTACGACTCTTGGATAGCTCAGTTCCATCAACGCACATTCACTAATTATCGTACTTATCTGCTTTTGGATTGTCACTATTTCACATGCATTTCATTTGCAGTTCCTGCTGAGTTATGTAATGTCAATTCTGTTGACCTCCACATGATGCGCATGCTATAAGAACCTAGTCAAGCGAAAAGTTGTTGCTCTTATTTTCATGTTCTCCATCAACTTTCTATTGATGGCAATAAACAATGATTACTATTACACACACATCTCACACAAACAGTTGATAGACGATCAATTGAGTCATGGCGTTTAACACCACAAACCAGCACTGGGGCTATGAAGGACGATAGTTGGGTTCTGGATTAATTTCAGCCATCCTGGGTTCTTTATTGTACACCTAAAAGTACACGAGCGCTTTTGCATTTCGGCTCCATCGAAATATGCCTTCGGCAACCGAGAATTGAGCCCAGCAGCAAGCCGAATGCCATAGACACTAAGCTGCCACGATGAATGCACAAATTGTTGCCCATGGCAAAAGAGAGGCATCTGTCCAAATCAAGGAACCTACAGGACATGTTGACGAATGCTGACCTTTACATCTCTTGGGGTGCAACTCGCTGTCATGACTGGTTATAAAATTGGTGCAGTAGTATCGTTCTATGTCACCAGATGGCGACACCATCCCACCAGTGGCGACATCTATCAACGTTTGCTGGAGGTTGCATTTAGTCATGACATCTGGACAAATTCATGTAGTAGCTATCACATTTACTGTCACGCATGAGTAAGAAAAAAAAAATCTGTGGCGATTTGGCGGTAAATGCAGAAAGAATGCATTGACATTACTTTGCACCTCTTTGAGGTCCCGGGTCCTAAACCGCATTCGCCACATTGCAAAGTGTTGTTCAGGAGCTCACTAGACACACGTCCTGCCTCTCCTCTCAGGAGAAGGTAGGAGATCAATGGGCCAGTTGTTATTTCCAAAAATGATGGCACAACGGAGGTGTTGTCGTAAATAAACCTTATTTATGCCAACAGTTTCAAAGTTTGTGTCTTGTATGTGTGTGTATATATACGACGAGAAGTCAAAAAGTAAAGGGACTTTTGAGAAAAGGTACATTTATTCTAATGATAGAAAACTGAAACATACATTATTTTTCTAGATAACCTCCTGGCACTTCAACGCACTTTGCCCAACGTTTCACAAGTTTTTTTTTTTTATTCCAATGGCAAAATTTTTTTGGTTGCACCTGTAACCAATTTTGCACCACATCAATGACTTCTGCATCAGTTGCAAATCTTCTTTTCCTGAGTGCTTCCTTCAATGGTCCAAACATATGAAAATCGCTAGGAGCCAGGTCTGGACTGCATGGTGGGTGGTCCAGCAATTCAAATCCCAATTCCTTTACTGTTTCGGCCGTCTGTTTGGCCGAATGTGGCCAAGCGTTATCTTGCTGCAGGATGACATCTTTTTGCAGTTTTCCATGACATTTGGATCTGATTGCAGGTTTCAGTTTAGTTCGCAACACATCACAATAGTTCTCAAGATTCAAAGTTTCGCCTCTTGGGGTGAAATGAATGGCTACCACAACTTCCATGTCCCAGAATAGTGTTAGCATAACCTCACCTGCTGATGGGTGACGTTTAAATTTCTTAACTTCTGGTGACAGTGAGTCTTTCCAAACTATGCTCGCAGCCTTACTTTTCGGTTCGTGATGATGTATTCAAGTATCATGTACCAGTAATGATTTGCTGTAAAAATCCATCTCCTCGATCGAAACGATAATGGCCAAATGTTTACGAGAGATGTCCAACCTTTGTGCCTTATGCTGCGCTGACAATTCTTTCGGGACCCACCTTGCACACACTTTCCAAAAATCTTGCCTGTCGTGTAACATGGAATACGCTGAACCATGACTGATATCTAAAGTAGTGGCGATTTCGTCCACTGTGATTCGTCTGATTTCCATCACCATATCCTCAACGACTTTCAAGTTGTCCTCAGTCGTTGACGTCGATGGCCTGCCCAATCTTTCCTCATCACATAAAGAAGTTCTTTGCTGTTTGAAACACTCTATCGATTCACAGGGGATAGAGTAGGGGACCTGGGGCAGAGACTTGGAGGTTAACAAAGAAGCTCGAGAACAAGATAAGGATCGCACAAAGAGCGATGGAACAAAAAATGTTAGGCTTAACGTTGAGAGACAGGAAGAGAGCGGTGTGGATCAGAGAGCAAACGGGGATGGCTGATACTCTAGTTGACATTAAGAGGAAAAAATGGAGCTGGGCAGGCCATGTAATGGGTAGGATGGATACCCTTTGGACCATTAGAGTGACAGAATGGATACCAAGAGAAGGCAAGCGCAGTCAAAGATGGCAGAAAACTAGGTGGGGTGATGAAGTTAAGAAATTTGCAGGCGCAAGTTGGAATCAGCTAGCGCAAGACAGGGGTAATTGGAGATCGCAGAGAGAGGCCTTCGTCCTGCAGTGGACATAAAAATAGGATGGTGATCATGATGATGATCCATTCGTAGATCTTGCTTCGCGATAAACAACTTTCACCATACAGCGCCTGCATTCGACGAATAAGTTTCGCAGTTTAACACTTTCTGCAAAGAAAAAGCGAATCACTGCCCTCATTTCCTCCTTGGTGCAGATCGACAACGGAGCTGCCATGTTTAACGGTCTGCTACACTCTAACGACTAACATGGAAATAAGAGTGACACGTTCCATAGAAGTGTTGCAGATGACACTAATTCAGCGCTGGATACTAGCAGTGTTACCAAACCTTAGTGCGAGAAATTGCAAAAGTCCCTTTACTCTTTGACTTCCCCTCGTATATATACTTGAACAATGCTACAAGGTAAACAGAACAAGTATTTAATTTGCAACAGAAACTATTGAAATTTAAACACTTGTTTGGTTTACATTGTAGCATCGCTCAAGTACTTTACATTTGAAAGGTAACTTGAAGAACTTCTCTTTACTTATATATAATATAGCTCTACCACATGACCGATTTCACACACTTCACACACACACTTTTTTTCCACTTTAACACTCCTAATGCTAACACATTAAAATGTGGCTGGGGTTTGAAAAGGTTGAAGGGCAGGCAGCCTTTAAAACGAAAATGGCGGGTTCCCGGCTGCATGTACGGGAACAATACTAGGCTCAGATGTTCACGACGGTATTGCCTAGCGAGTAAGCAAGTTCATTAAACAGGCTCAATAACTGTCGCACGGCCCTTTTAATGCACATTTCTTCTTGTCGGCCCCATACCTTTATGCGTTCATCTTTGAATGCCATCATGCCAGTGCTCAGTTGTCCAATATTGAGCGCAATGGACCGATTCACAGGGACCAGCAAAACGGCCACCATGACGCCAGCGAGAAAGGCCAGGCCTACTTGCTGCCAGAGCAAGAACATAGTCACTGTTACCTGCAAATGGCAAGGAAATGGATTGAGACGATACTGTGCACATAATAATGAGATAGATACAGTTAATGTGATAATTTATTAAAAAGGATAGTTGGCATCAACCAATCTGTAGCATGAAAAACGTACAGTACAACTTCGCAGTTAAAAGATTTGATCGGCCTGGGAATACTTTTTTTAAAACTGCGATAACTTCTTTCAGAGGAACCTATATTAGCTCTCCTTGTAGGTTCACACTACAAAGTGGAGGATTCCCACTTTCACCAATCTGCCTCCACCTTCTGGGTTTTCACATAACCCATTTGCCTAATGCTTATTTTTGCCCATTGTATACATACTTTCCCCTCAAAGCAAATCCAGTGCACAGCCCAATGCACTGCTTACTTCTAGCAGACTAGTGAGCACTTAAAGTGACAGTGCGACACATACTAACCTGAAGCTGGCAAGCTCCAAGCCTCATGAAAGCTTCCGAAGAGACCAACGATTCGATCTGCATCAGTGGTCACCAAATTCAGCACTTCCGATGAACTCTTTCGCAGCTCTGTCGCATCGGCACGCAGTGTCTTCTGGTAGACAAGCGCCACAACAATTGCCCTCACCTTGAGGCCCACTCGTGACACTAGGTAACTGTAGTGAGCTGACAAGAATGCACCCAAGAGACAGGCAAGAGTAAGACCTGATGCAGTAGGCATAGCCGGACCATGCTGGTCCCTGGCCTGGTCCTTCCTCGAAGAACATGACGAGCCTGTGTAGAAAAACAGGGCCCGCAAACGACAGGGCGTCGGCAAGGAACTTCAGAACTCCAATGGCGTAGTATTGCAGGCCGACACATCTGTGGAACAGCACGAGAAGACTTGGCAGTGAGCAGGAGGTCTCTACCTTCCGGTAAAGTCTTCGAACAACCTCTTCTGGCCTCAGGCTGACTGGGAGGTCGTGCAGGTCATCGGGTTCCTGAATGTGGCCCCTGTAGCCACGGCGCATCAACCGCCCGACCCACCAAAAAGTGAGAAGCGAGAAAAAGTTGGTGTCCTCTGCCGTTCCAAGCTGTCGAGCATCGTCGTCTGCTTCCAGCAGACGAACGTAGCTATGCACAGAGGACGGCGACTCTCTGCCCTGTGTACGAGGTGGCGTCTCGCCGGCAGTGCTGGAGCAGTGCACAGCAGCCGTGAGGTAGAAGGCACAGGCGAGTGCACTTGCGACATTCGCGTACAAGTCAGCTTGAAACGAGAGCTCAGAGCCACGATCAGATTCACTCAGCGAGAGCAGCGCAGACACACGAAACGTTGCACACAGTCCGGACGTGGTCACGGCAAAGATTACGGGTACCTCGCCGACAAACCGGCGGTGTCGTGGCAGTGGGTTCGTGAGAGTCTGCAGGTAGAAGAAGTGGACCGTCCAGGTCAAGATGGCAGCGCCAACGTGGAGCATCGTAGAGGGTGCCATGAACTCGCCAAGAATGAGCTGGGACATTACGAGGTGAATGACAGGGCGAAGCAGGAGAATGGAGCAGCACAACTTGCGCAGGTGAGTCCGCCATGTTGACGGCAGCAAGTGAACGAGCTGGTGGTCGCGGCGGAGAGCAATCCGGCGGACACCGGTGTAGTAAACGCTGATCACTGCAGCTAGGGCATGTACACCGACTGCGAGGAGGTCTAGGAAGCAGCGGCTCAGATGGTTCCCTTCCCAGATGACCAGGGTCCCATCGTTCGTTGCACAGATGGCATCCCAAAGGTTCATCGCTTCATTTGGTCACGCCTTCCTTCTTTGCATCTGCGAGAGATCAAGGAAGAAGATACCACACATAAATGTTCAATTCTTTCATGCCTATGAAGAAACAGCCAGGTGGCAAAAACTGATATGCAGCCCACAACTATAGCTTCTCGAGTAGACCAGGCATAGCTTCAGATGTAAAAACTGACAGGCTTGATCAATCATTCAATAATTCAGAACCGATGTTTCTATTGGTCTGTAACAATATAGGTGAGTTTTCAAACAATCATTTACTTCTTCTTGGAATGCCACTTTTTCAGCTGTTTGAAACACATTCGTACAAACTATGAACATGGAGATATGTTCAGGCAGCTCTTAATGAACTAAGGCATACAGGTATATCACTGCCTGAAACTTGTGGCAGACGTTATAAAGATGTTAAAAAGGATGCATTACATCCAGAATGCCCACACAGAAAAGCATGTTGTGAAGACAGCTGCAGAAAAAAGGCAGTGTTGCTACAAGAAATATAACTGTCAGGTAATGGTTTGCGAATAAGAGTCTCAGAGTACCCTTTATGCCAGTACTGATTACAAAAAGGAACTGTACATGAGTATTCTTACAGCAAAAAGTTTATAAGGCATGGGTTCAGTAAATAGGTTTGAGTATCTGTGCACCCTAAGTCCACAGCCTGTAAATCTGTGGATCCACTGCTAGCATACTAACGCAGAATGCATTTTTTGACTGAAAGTCAATAAATGCATTTTTCCGCAGAAAAATTCAGCATTTTCACCCTTGCCAAACCCCATAAACTTACAGCACTCATAGTGAATAGCACCTCAAAACTGCTGACAATGACACGTGGGCAAGTTTTTGTGAACAATTTCAAGTTCCGAGTGCTAGGTCCTTTTGTCTAGTATTGGGAAGCAAACACAGGAAGGGTCCTGCCAGGTTGCGTCAAAGGTAAAATTTGAACCAGTTTAAAGCCAATAATTTACCCCACTGCATGTATTCTTTACATTAACCATATGAACCCATTCTAGGCCACATGTTAACCAGGGAACAACAACTTCTCACATTCTTAAGCAGCAAAGTCAGAGCAGCGTACAAACATAAAACATTGCTAACCTGCACATACTGCTAACAGTTATTCAGCCTGTATCTAACATATATAATGTTGCGAGGTTTGAATTTCAAAAAAAAAAAAAAAAAAAAAAAAAAAATGCTTGACTACAGGGTAATTAATACAGAAGCAAGAGAATTAATTGTTACTTGAATACTGTTGTGAGAAAGCTCCCAAATGAGCCCTAAGGTATGACATATGCATAAATGAACAGGTCAGAATGTAGGTGACCGCGCTGAAGCTCACGACAAGTTGGGGGAAGGAGATCGTCTGAAGAGGTTTTGTTGTGAAAGTATTCGCACTGTGCACACGCAGTGACGTATGCAAAACGCAGCGAAATCCCATAAGCGATTTGAGCGGGACGCACTGGCTTAGAAAAGGTATTTTCGAGGTAAGACATACTATCCTTTTGGCAAAAAGAGCAAAAATCGCATGGTGTGTTAAAAGATGCAAGCGCACGATGTCGAGATAGTAAAACAAGCCAAATATACACACTGGCCGTTCTGGCTAATCACAAAATAAACTTGATTACAACTCCACGCAAGAAGACCGCTGAATATAAGCAATTTACCAATTCATCAACGGCTATCTTGATTTAGATATATTCACGTTATAAGCATGCCGGCCGCAGTCAAGGCGAATGAACGGGCCGCCCTTGCAGAACCGAAACCTGAGAGCGCTCGACGGCTCGCTTGTGGCGAAAGTGAAGTCGGAAGAGGATCCCTACGTGGCGGATACGTTTCACACCCACACACGAAACTAGCAGGAGCGTCGCGTCAATCTCACGTGGGTATAAGCAAACACGCTTACGCAACAGCCAGTGCGCAAGGCGAGGCGTATTCTCCGCAAATTTCAGCGACAAATGAGCAACGAGCAAACGCAACAGCTCGTCACAAGGAACAGTGTATACACGAAACACTCGCTTACCCAAACGCAAGTAGCGAAAAGAACACGGTCACCAAAAACCGATTAGCGTGCGGTCTTCGGGTCATGTCGCCGTCGGAACAACCCGTATCTGTCCTTAGGGGGCTTCATTTTAAGCTGTCAGTAGCTTTTTCCCGCGACGAATTGATTACGAATTTAAAACCACGATATTGAAAAACATGCGGCCGTGGATAGCGTCTGCTGCTCGTTATATGGGTTGCTTTCCACGTTCGCCAAACAAATTTGAGTGTTCAACCTCAGTTTCGTAGGTTTAAAATCTTGCGAATTCAGCACACAAATAAAAAATTTTACTAAGTAATAAATAGTAAATTTATTTTAAAAGTTGTTTAATTTTGTAAAATAATAAACACTTGCTATACAGAAAAGTTGTAAAATACTACAGTGCGCCTTTCCCCAATCTACACTTTCGGCTGATGGCGGCCGTGTAGATGTGTTCAAAACAGTTCAAAAGTACCATTCTAGCCACTGTATCAAAAGTGAGCAAAGCGCACCTTTCAAAACCGAAGGCTTGCAGCCATGCCAGCTCTTTCAGAGCAACTTGAGAAATGGAATGCTGCCTTCGATCTGCTACTGTTTCGGCAGCTCAAAGATGACGTCGACGATACGTTGGTTCAGAAGCTTGTCAGCATTCCTTGATGCGAACGTGCAAGGCGACGCAGGTGCGATTTGTGCGATCAGCTTTTCTATGATCGGCACTTTTATGAACGCAAACAAATATCAAACTGGCTCAGAATAGGTTGTGACAGCTGCAACTTGTGCGATATGAAAAGGCACTTCGACCGCATGTGCTGTGCATTTGTGCTCTCTCTTTTTACTATTAAACTCATAATTTGACGTAGAAGCGAATGTGCAGAAAGGAGCGCTAAAGTAAAACACCGCCTCATATATAACTGTGTTTCTATGCAAGAAGAAAGACCGATGAAGAAATTTTCAGCAGTAATGATAAGAGTTAACAATCAACATAATAATAGGATAAGGTTAAAACATGATTGTTAACTGCGCGCACTTAGAAGCTCGTTATGTCCGTTACTTCATGTGCTTTCATAAATTTATGATGTCGATCTAGCTTAGCTGTCATCCTAACGAGCAGCTTATTATTCATTGTTTGCAAACAAATATTACAGGTTTCAGGAAAGAGTATTGTGTTCTAAACGCAAAAAGAGGTCTTTTTCTCGTGACTATGCTGCTGTTTAATTTATTTCCCTACTACTCCAATACCACGTTTATATATAATTTTGTTTTGCCTGCTTTTGAACAATGTCTGAAATAAGTCTCTTGTCTTTTCTTAAAGCTTAAACCTGATGTTTCTCTTTTTTTTCTCTCCCACTTTTTTTCATCCTTAAAACAAATATGTTCAGCGTGACGTCCACCTATGAGAAATAAACCCAGTTCCTTCGATTCACTCACTGTTTTGTACTTTCGTAGCTAACTTGAAGCCAGAGTTGCATCCAGTAGAAAAGCCATCGTCATTGATACTGCATCTAAAGTTCACTGCATGACAGGGTTACCGGTAGTTGCCCTCATATTTGTTTATTGGTGAACATGTTATGCAGTAAATATACCAGCTAGGCAAAGTTCAAGCTCATATGAAGTTCAGTCTCCGTAATAAGACTTCACGAATTGACCCATCAAATATTTCATACCTTCAAGTTATGCGAACACAAGAACAAATCAAGCATAGTAAACAGGATACAGATTTCACAGTAACCCCTTCAGATTTTCACTCTTTTCACTGACTGTAAGTGAATCGATTCTACTCACGGAGGACATTGCTAGTGACGTCTGTACTTAGTGACGTACTGTCACTACTAGTTCGTTTCTTTCAGCTTTTTTGAATTCCAGTTAGTACTTGCCACATAGCACTTTTTGGGAGTTTTACAATTTTTGGGGTTTTATAGTCCCGGGGTTTTACATGCCAAAACCACAATCTGATTATGAGGCATGCCATAGTAGTGGAGGATTTCAGATTAATTTTGGCGACGTGGGGTTCTTTAACATGCACCTAAATCTATGTACACGAGTGTTTTCGCATTTTGCACCCATTGAAATGTGGCCACTGCAGCCAGAATCCAATCCGCAACAAGTGCAGCAGTGCAAAGCCATAGCCGCTGGGCTATCGCGGCAGTTTATATACTTATTAGTGCTGGTCATCTGTTACGCTCAAGCAAATTCAGACTGTAAGCTCAGTGTGTTTTATCTCAGTATACCAATTGTCTCTTTTCAACTGTTTTAGATTTGTCGATTGTTCTGCCTTTTTTTTTTCCTTTTTCTAGTTCCATACTGTTCTGTAATGACAAGGGACTTTTTGCCAATGCAGCAATATGTATTACACCTACCTCTCTACTTATTTTCTTGTTGACCTGACAACAGTTGGGTTTCTAACCTGTGCTTTGAATCCCTGTTCCTAAACTTTGGGAATACTTTTTCTGTTCGTATATTCTGTCTCAATACCTGCTGAAGCCTTTATGAAGGCTGTTCGACTAAATCAATTACATAAATTACAGAATTCGGCACTGAGCTGTGGAGAGTCTGCGGCGTCTTGTCCAAGCTGGAGAAGTCGGTTGCAGTGCCTAGGACATCCGAGTCCCTCTGCTTCGCACTTCAGCTCATTGCTGTCTTCGGAAAGCTTGAACCGATGTTTGCATCGCTTCATGACAACAGTCGTGTGCTGAAGGCCTTGAATAGACTGGGTGAAAACACCAATGCCAGTGAGCAGGCATCGTACTTGGATGTCGTGACGTCATTCCTCAGTCACCAATCCGGGCGGGCCTGGTGCATCGAACACGGTATGTAGCCTGGCGAAATCTCTGCTTGACTTACCTGACTTTAGCAGGGCTGACATAATGTAAGGATTCCTTTCACTTGATTCTATTCCGTTCTTTTATCATCCACCGTTCATAACCGGCCGATTGTGATGATATGCAGAGCACCGCTCGGACCGCTGATGAAGCTCTAAATGGAATAGCATTGGAATAGAATTGCTATTTTATTCCAGCCCTGGTTTACTTGGCTAGTTTGCCTGGCTTTAGCTTAATTTGCCTTGCTTCGACTGGTTTGCATGACTTTAGCTGATTTACCAGGCTTTAGCTTGCTTTACTTGGTTTGCTTGACTTTAGCTCATTTACCTGGCTTTAGCTAGTTTGCCTGGCAAAATTTAGCTTGATTTACTTGGCTTTATCTGAATCAGCTGGTTAGGTTTATTTATTGGCAACAGGGTCAGGTTTCCTTTTAAATCGGGAACATTATTATCTTTGGCAGCGAGACAACTGCATGCAATGTTTCCACTTAGAACACTAAACTGAATTTGAACTTTCAATGCTTGCATGTGTGAGCAAGATATGATAACTGATTATTCAACTTTCTTTAAATAGGTTTTGCATATTGTTACGTGTAGAAAAGGAAGGTTAAGTAGGCTTATCCCTTCCCCCCCGCCCCCCAGTCTATTCAACCACTGTTTTCGTGTTGCGGGTTTGCTGATGGGGCATCAACAAGATGAGTGGCTGAAATGTTATAGCATAATGGAGCCTTGTTGCTTTAGTGAGGCTTCCTGCAGAATGCTACCGTACGGAGATGAGAAACCCGTTCATAATGAGGATGTTCAACATTGCAAACTCTTTTTATGACCTTCTCACAAGAAAAAAATAAAAATAAATAAATAACGTTCCAGGTGTCTCGTCGAAGGTGTTCCAGTGTCTTCAGCATCCTAGCGTCTTTGTCCAAGGCAAGGCTGAGGCATTTTTTGTTGCGCTCCTAAAGTCGGACCTCAGTGGAGGTGACTGCGGGGAGATTGCAGCATTTGTAAACAAGACCTTGACAGAGGAGCTACCACCGAGACAGCGTAGAAAGCAAGTACCACTTATGCCGTCTTCGATTGGTGCTTGAAAATAACTACCATGTTTGCATGCAGTTGACATGGTCAAAATTGAACTTGGTGCTCTGATAAAAATGAAGTGTGTACAGTTGCATTCAATATGAGCTGCAACACAGTGCTCGCAAGTCTGCAGGGCGGCGCTGACATACGAAACATCTAAACACTGTTAGATCCAATTACTGGTACTTTTTATTAGACCAATTTTTCTTATGTCAGCACTGCCAGTCCAGTCTTGGAGCCCCTTTGACTGCGAGCGCTGTGTTGCAGCTCATATTGAACATGACTGTACATCACATTGAATTCGTAGCATGTTTACAAAGATAGTGGAAACATTTTATTTTAGGCTATGAATATATGTCTTATAAGAATGCAGCAAATGAGCTTTCACACATGTCTCATTCAGCACAACCAAGATGCCCCATCTCGCGGTCGCATAAAAAAAGACAGCCATTGTATTCCTCCCTCCCAACGTACGACCATCAATTTCACGGTTAGTTCATGCACAAGCTAAGTTGTCTTCGTTGTTGGGGATTGTGATGTGAAGCCATGCTTCCCGAACTTTATGTAAGATCTACTAAGGAGAAGAGACTGGCGTTAAACTTTTGCATATAGGATATTGTCCACGGAGTACAGTCAAAGTACTTGTTGAGAAAGCTCAGTGGCTTCCTGATGTGCTCACAGTTAAGGAAACATTTTGCCAGATTCAAGATGTTAATGCCAACAGAATCACCAGGCTTCACAGCTTCAGTGGGGAAGTACTAATTGATTGCGTTCTGACATTATCCACAAAGCTAGAAAGTAGACGGTACTGTCTCGTAAAATAATTTTCATTGTATTTGTGCCACTTGAGCCTGTTTTGTACCAGTAGAAGTTCCAAAAGGATCATATGGTCTCTATGTTTTTTTTTTTTTTTTTTCTGGCTTTCATTGTTAGTTCTAACATTGATACCGTAGGTATTCCGTATTTTTAAGGTTATGTCACTTGAAAATGACAGACTATGGGAATAATTACCCAGTTAACTTTTTAAATCAGTTGGTTTAGATACTCATCTTTTCCTCGAGCCACTGTTGTATTTCAACATAGACTCTCATTTCAGTTTCAGTTTATTTCCTTGAAGGGACCCTGAAACGGTTTCGTACAAACCTACTGAGTCATTAGGGTAGGACCTTCTGATGATTAAGTGAAACATTTTAAAGCTCTGCATAATGCGTATAATGTATAATAAGATTTAAAATTTTTGCATCGCTACTGATACCAGCAATGCCACTCCCCTGAGTTTTCAGCCACCGCATCAGCTACGTAGAGGGGGGGTGTGTTACGTCAGTCGGGTGAGCTATCAGTTTGGCTACCCACGTTGCATCATCGGGAAGGCTTGAAACATGCCGCTGCATTAAGCTTATTTTTAATACCATATGTATGCAAAGTAATTTGTCTACTCATAAAATTAAGTACACAAATGTAATAGATCTAGATGTTCTTCAAACCAATGGCCCACTTCTACCTGATAATGCGGATCGTCTGCTACAGCTCTGGCAAGGGGCAGCCGATGGTACACGGAGGGGTTCTCACGTGAAAATAGGTGCAACAGGAACATGAATGGTACCAGCGCTGTATTATGCCCGCCTTGCACTGCAGGTGTGTGCAGGGAGTAAACCTCAGCGACTACACGCTGTAGAAGAATCGAGTGCTGCATGTCAATTTCAACACCAACCTCCTTGATCAACACTGCAGTCACCCGCAGTTCTGAAAAGAAAGGCACTTTCAGCGCTAACCGCAGGTGTTGCATTGGGCAGAGAGCCAAGTTTTGTATATAATTTACCCAGAATGATAGCAGAAAAATGTCCTAACAAGCCGACATCCGAAACAGAAAAAGTGTTGTAAAGGAAATTGAATGTGCTTTACAACGTGTCAAAACATCTGTTAAAAAGCCGCTATCTTGAGCTAAACTTTGGTGTAGTGGTACTGTCTGCCATGCAGAAAGTGTGGGTTCGATTCCTGATAGATGGACATTTCTTTTGTTTCATTTCTTTCTCCTTAATTTTTTTTTTAGATATAGAGTAGCGAAAACGTTATAAATAGCCCGTTTCACCACATTCACAATTTAGCAGCACCGCTTTTTGTTTCCGCTGACGGCTACAAAGAAATCTTACGACCCTGATATTTAGACAATCTTAAACATACGTATTAGATATTTTCATGTTATCAGGCAAACATAAAACCGAAATAATACCAGAAACAGGTACTGTGTAGTTTATATATTGCGTGTATGCTTGGAGCAATGTGGCTAACACCCACGGCAGCATCCATCTCTCTTCGCTTCATGTCGCATTAGAAGAAAAGGAAGACTGGGAATATTGCATATAGTGCCGCCGCATCTGCACCTGCTGCGCGCACTAGCGGGTGCTGATGTCCCAAGCGGCTGCATTTCTTTTGACAAAAGGCTATACTTCGATACTTGAATTTTTATGTTCACTGCTATCACGGCAGTGGGAGCTTTTAGTACAGCTATTTGTTTGATGTATAAGCATTATTTAACTGTATTACCCATTTTTTTGTTTTATTTGGTATGTCTAGTTTCCTAACTGTAGTTTTTTATTTCAGGTGCTTGCACGTGGTTCGTTCCTTACTTGAAAACAACCCACAACTTAGCAAAAAGCTTTGCTCCGAGTTCAATGTCCACAAGGATCTTCTTGGTTGCTGTGTTGCCTGGATGTCGACCTCTGAAGCAGCCAGTGCAGCTGCGGATGTCCTCGCCAAGCTAGCATCTGCAATGCAGTTCGTAAAATAAAATCTTTATTTCTTTTTATTTCAACTAATGGCTTTGGTTTAGTGCATCCAATTCCTGCAGTAGCTTAAGTTATAAATGTGAAATAGTTTTATTTTGGTGCTTTCGGCTACATGCAGAAGCATGTAAATTCAGTGTAGGATGTTGTCTAGCTTTTCCGTTCTGGTTGTGCCATCGATAAAATTTGTTGCATAGTGTCAGCGATTTTTTGTAGTGTCTCAGTGAGAAACAAATCTTAACTCTAGATCAGAATTATAATATACAAAGCCACAGTAAGCAATACATATGTGCATAACCAGGAAATTTTGTTTAGTCGATATGACATTCCTTTTATTTACTCTAAATAACCCCTTTTGTGCCTTGGACGAGCTGGGTTCGTCCATGCATTTCTGGTTAAAAAGAGTAAGGACGAGCTCAGCTCGTCAAACGGAACTTTACATTTTATAGCAATGCCATGGACAAGCCTAGTTTTGTTTCAGTGTTTAGTCGTACTTTTGATAGATAGCAGCAGCACATCCATGAGACAGTGCAAGCAGAAGTGAATTTATTCTTTCTAAGGAAATAAAGCATGTTGGCAACTAGGGTCTTCAAAAATAATTTGGTCATTTTTGGTCAAAATTCAAGATAATAGCGTGGCGCAGAAGGGGTTAAATTTCGAACATGAAAGCTCTCGACGAGTTGTTTGCATCACTTGTTACAAAAACACCATCTAAGGTGCCCCTGCTTACAAAATCCAAGGCAAAATTTTTTTTCTTAACACCTTAGGGAGAACACTAAGCACAATCAAATATATTTTTTAAAGTAATAAAACACTTGGTAGCCTCTTTTCAATGCAGCTGTGTTCACGACATGCAGTCTTTTTAATTTCCCGTACTAATTACGGTAGTAGTGATGTGAAGGTTACCTCTGCAGGTTCACGATGAAGGAATCATGTGCAGTAATTGTCAGTTACATGTTTGAGTCATAACATTTAACACTGCTATTTTCTTGTCCACCAGGGATGACGGCTTCTTTGAAGAAGCGATGGATTTGTTCAGCAGAGACAAGCTTGTCAGCATCAAGTTTGCAGCTAGCTTTATTCAAGAAAGGCAAGTTCTTTTCACCTATAGTTGTTCATTGAAGGCGTCTGTTTAGTTCACCACATCAGCCCATTCTTGACGCATCAGTACAGTTGCTGAGTGACTTTAGATTTGTGAACGTTGTAAAGGTGAACTTTAGTTATCATCTCTACCATATGCCATTGTGTGTAGTGAAGACCTTTGTTTTAATATTGCAGACAGTATTGATCCCTTAGCATTCAGTGCAGTTGTATTAATTAAATTGGGATTCTTGTAATACAGCCAAATCTCCATATTGACGCGTATAAATTTTTTATATTTTTGGTGAACGTTTTTTACGAGCCAACTTGTGCTGCAATGTTATCATTCACTGCAAGACGTGTCTTTCTGTATCTGAAGCTTCTCAAATGTTATCGCTGGTTCTATTCGTTATCTGTTGTCACCGAACCTTGTGGTATGTCCGACAGAATTGTGTAGTACTTTGCGGAAGGCACGTGAGCACCAGTGGAACCTTCAACGAGTCATGTATAAAAGCCAACGTGCTTGACCTGCCGATCAGATTTCGCCGATCGCCGAATGTGCTCGTCGCTGTCATTGTGCTTCGAGTGTCACTTGCTTTTGTGGGCACAAGTTCGCCCCATAAGAAGTTGGTTTCATGATTCACAGTTTTGCTACTGTGTTCTTCACCGTCACTACAACATGACAGCATGATGAATGCGAATGTAACAAAGTAGTTTATTGCTGTTATCAGCATGTTACAAATATGTGCTTCATAGAAGATCTATGAATAGACTGGCGTCCATGGGCAATTGCACCCCTTGTAACGTAATCACTGACATTGCCTAAGGCTTTGGAAAAAGAGCAAGGCTTTCAAAAGCCACAGGAGACAGCACATGCAATCTGTTACGCAATATTGTAAGTTTCCTGCTGAATATTTGACCTGCATCTTGATAGCAGCTTTTTCTACAGGTTGTGAACTTTTTCTTGTGGTGTTCAAAAAGTGTTTCGAAGAAAAGAAAACAAAACGATTGTCTTGAAGGCAGTGCATGCTGCTTCAACTAACTTCAGTGATTTTGTTATTTCCTACACGCACCCATAACCCCTTCAGCGCCAGTATTCGGCCATGCATCAGCAAGGAAACCGAACAAAAGATTGCGGAAATCCTGACGAGTCCAATAGCCACAAAGGAGTCAGAACTCGGAGACAAGTCTAAAGTGAGGGCACTGCAGTCCACCGCAGTTTGTGAGTTGAAGAGAGCACTGCCACACTTTGTCCACACGGTATGTGTAAACAAGATTACCTTCTTTTTTCATTGAACAGTGTAATCTCCTGTTAAATAACTTACCTAGAAATCTTAAAGTGCTCCTTGACCACCCTGAGCTAAAAATTTTTTATATATAGTGCCAGCTGTGTACCTGTCTGCAGTAGCTCAGTGGCCCCTGTGTTGCACTGCTGAGCTCTAGGTCGCGGGTTCAATCCCAGCTGCAGTGGCCATATTTTGATGAGGGCGGAATGCAAAAATGCTTGTGTGACTTAGATTTACGTGCACATGAAAGAACTCCAGGTGGTCAAAATAAATTCAGAGTCCCACAGTACGGCGTGCCTCATAATCAGATTGTGGTTTTGACACGTAAAGCCCTAGAATTAAAATTTTGCATTTAATGAGACTACTAATGAGCATACAGCCACAAGATGTTTTGAAATGGCGCCATAGTAGACGAGTGACAGGCATTTGGTGAACGACTAAGCGGCTGCTGCTATTTCTCGCTTCATCTGCGGCGTGTTGCGCAGCCGTGTTTGCCAAAGATGATCGTAACGCATTCTGTACGTGATAAGCACATTTATTTAAAATGCTTTCGAAATACCAGAGGTGGTTACAAAGCTAAAGCCAAGAAAGAAACAACCTTGCATAGAAGGCAGGTTGTAATTTACATAAAATCAGCGCAAGAAGAAGACACATAAGTGTTATTGATGTACAATTAACTCAAAAATTTTGTGGCTCATTGAAAAGCCTGTGCACTGAGCAGCACAGGACAGTGTTGCAACGTCTCATGCCTATGCAAGATTGTCCCGTCATGTCATCGCACATTCAGTCGCACAAGCCTGCTTTGTCATTATGCTTTTTCCTTGCAGTCATGCGTGAAGATTCATAAATCGTGACTTCATAATGCATCAACTGAGATACGTTTTGTGGCATTCTGTTGCCTAGCCACTCTGCATGGCCCATACATCCTTGAAATAAATGCCCATTGTAAGCCATACTCGAAAGCTCCATAGGTGCATGATATGGCCACACACTCTATATGAACTACTGTTATTGCTGATCAATGTGTATTTTTCTCTCGTAAAACTTAACACTTACTGTGCAGTATTAGCTGGTAGCACCCCCCTCCGACAGGTTAAAGGGGAACGTCCAGAATTAACCAGCATAAAAGGACGACGGGAATAAGGAGGCACGGTTTGTGGTGTGCACATGAGGCAAAAAAGTTAGACATCTTGACCTGGTGTGGCATATTTTTAAACGCCTTTGCATACTTTTTTTTTGACGCGGTGAAGTCGTTGTAGCGCAAGTAAAACAAGCACAAAGAACAGAAGACCGGATACCACGGTCTGGTGTTTGACTATTGCGACGATATCCGGTGCTCACTCTGGCCATTAACAGCCCCCCCCCCCCATCAAGCTGTAACCACGGCTTTTTTGCCTGCTCTTCCTTGCAAATCTGTGTTTCAGAATGAATTGAAATAATTTCATTTTACTTTCATTCAATTATTGCAGCTGACTCATGAAATGGTCATCGACAAGATAGTGCAGTTCTTGCTGCATTCGCCGGCCACCAAGGTGACGCGGCTGCTGTCGGTTGCCCTCGAGTGCTTTGCGTTTGCTGTCAAAAAAGTGGGTGAGTGTTTTATTCAGCCTTTGCTTCTTCTACTTCGAGTACCGACACAGACACAACTGTTCATCGCACAACTTATCTATGTTGAAGCTGTTCTCTAGCTATTCGACAGTTTTAGTTTAGCATACGCTATCCCATTACGTAGGCTGTAAAACAGCAAGTCATCACTGCACGTGCGCAGAACGCTAAACGACCTATAACGTATAGCGTACGCACGCTATTTCTCAGATTTAGCGTTACCGTCTTTGCGTGGTTTACGTAAAACATGGCGGTGTACCTCACTGCCCGCTTCAAACTGAATTTGACATTGCTTTTGTAAAATTCACTTCGTTCGTAGCAAATGACTGCGTAAATGGCCTTCGCTTAGTCTCAGGCTGCTTTGACGACAGTGTATTATGGATAACCTTGTGGATTTTTCGAGGTCACTTCTTGTTTCGTACGAGACAAAGCCTAACGAGGGAAACCTTCGAGATGTCAATGCCACCTATCGGTTAAGTTGGGAGACAGTCGTGACGATGGCATATGGCCTCTGAGATCGGAAGATCTTGCAGGCCAACTAAAACTGTAACAAACATGAGCTGCTTAGCGTACATTGTACTATAGTGTATAGTGTGCGCTATACTATAACTGTCTGTTCTTAATAACAACAATAATAATGTTATTTATGCAGTAAGTTGTAGATTCAGTAAGTTTTGTGCCGCTTATATGCACTATTGGGCTTGTATGTGGTAGTGGCAACCATTTTATGCACCAACGCAAGTGTAAACACTTTAAACACAGTTATTACATTTTATCTTTCTTACATGGCGTATTAGCTGATAATTTATTGAACAGAATGAAAAATGCAACTTGTTTGCAAATGCAAACATTTGAGCTACATAAGCACCTTGAACAGCTACCGAAAATGCTTCATAACACAATTTCCTTTACGCAAACTTATCTGAGCGGTTTGTCAAAATAACCAAGAACACAAACCTTTAATTATTACAATAATCTACCGTAAAAACCCGCGTATAATACGGACCCGCATATAATACGAGGTGGTATTTGGGGATAGCAATAACGAAAAAAAATGTTTTCATCCGCATATAATGCGAGCGAAAAAAACCCACAGAAAGCATTTACAATCTAATCTCGTTAATTCGAACTGACGCTGTGGTCCCGTCAAAGTTATGTGTATTGCTATGGGCGAAAACGCCCGGTAATTCGAACGTGAAAGCATTTGCGACGGTTAATTCGAACATACGGCGCACCGACAATGCCTTAGCAGCGCTCCAAATCACGCGGCGGCGTCTCCGACCGACATTGCTCCGACACCGCCACGCGGAGAAAAAGAAAACGGGGAAAAAAAAAAACATGCGGCGGCAATTTCACTCTCACATAGCAAGGTCGCCGTCTTCTAACACCGTGGTCACCATTTTACCGTCGCGCCGGAACACGCTTCGAGCCATCGTCTCGACCAACTTCCCGACAACGGCAGAAAACGAAACTTGAGGGAAAAGGCTACGTTGGCGCCGCACCGGCAGGCGCGCACGGAGCCAGTCGAAGGTGGGGGGAGCTACGAGGGAGTTAGAAGGAATGGCGAGGGGAGCCACTGCCACCGAAGCGACGGCGTTGCCAAGGCCAAATGTGCTTATCTGCCGCCGTTGCAACAACCAACTTTGCATCTGGGATGTCTTCCGAGCCGTGAACGCTGCCCTCGGTGACGCCCAAGTGCCACCCTGCGGCGCAATTTCCGATGGCCTCGACAGCCAAAATAACTTTCCTTTTAAAGGCAACTGGGTACTACTTTCACGGTCTCGACATCATGTGAGATAGGCTAGCGAACGTGCCGATTCTTAGCGTGGTCAAATGGGGCGCGTTGAAAGCAGCAGCAGCCTACCGACGCCACCGCAAGATTACGCATACTCCTCTACGAGTCTTGATGGTGATATCAGTGAGCAAAAACGAACCCGAAACTGCAAATTTTACGCTGAAAACTTTGGGATCCGCATATAATACAAGGCAGAAATTTTACATGGCAAAATTCAGAAAAAAAAACCTCGTATTATACTCGGGTTTTTACGGTAATTGCTCCATGTAGCAGAATATTATACGTACAGTGGCAACCAATAAGTACTGTGTGCAAACATTTTAGTAATTGTGCAGGCTTGTCGCATACTTCTTGGTTTTCTTGGTTGACCATCTTGTTCAGTTGCCATATCACAACTCCAGACATCAGTTTGATGCCTTGGAGTTGAAGCATCTGGAAAGAAGATTGTTTGAAATGTGCTGACCATAATTGAGACATTTCCTATAGGACCTATGGTACAAAATTGGTTATTATGTATGAAGTGCATTAAAAAAAAGTTTGGGAAGATAAAGTTTCTTCGAGTGCTTTGTGCTGTTTGCAGTTTGATGTCATATTGTCACGACCTCGCAGGAGACGTGGAAGCAGGCGTACAGCACGTATACAAGTACTTTATATGAGCAGCAAAACGCAACGTCGTTGTCGTCTCTGTTTTTCTACCCGCGCGCTACTTCAGCGTCGTTTCCATGGCCGGGCACATACCCGCGGCGACGATATAGCATGTGGCATTTGCCCCTCCTTTGAAAGAAGCATCGTCCCGATGCGCCAAGCGCCCAAGAAAGTGCAGTGACGGTGCAAAAGTGAGGTCATGATGCAAAATATGGCTTCATACGAAGCACGTGCACAACCTCGGGCAGATGCTGCCGGCGTTTGGAGCAGGAAGGACTGTCGGGCACAACTTCATAATTCACGTCACTGATGCGGCGTAGAACTGTGTACGGCCCGAAGTATCTTCGCAGGAGCTTCTCAGATAGCCCCCGCCGACGAATAGGAGTCCAAACCCACACCTGGTCGCCGACGTTGTACGTGACGGGTCTGTGTCGAAGATTGTAGTGTCTGGCATCGTAGTTCTGTTGCGCTTGGATGCGCAAGCGTGCAAGCTGCCTTGCTTCCTCGGCGCGTTGCGTAAACTCCTCGGCACCAGTCTCGTGATCACCACACTCGTGTGGCAGCATCGCGTCCAACAGTGTTGTTACTTCCCGGCCATAGACGAGGCTGAAAGGTGTCACGCGTGTTGTCTCCTGGCGAGCCGTGTTGTACGCAAATGTAACGTATGGTAAAATCTCGTCCCAGTTCTTGTGGTCGACGTCGATGTACATACTCATCATGTCTGCCAGAGTCTTATTCAAACGTTCTGTCAGCCCATTGGTTTGGGGGTGATAAGCGGTTGTCTTGCGGTGAGTTGTACCACTTAATCGCAACACGGTATCCAGAAGCGCGGCCGTGAAAGCAGAACCTCTGTCGGTAATGACCACTGCGGGAGCACCATGCCTTAGGACGACGGCTTCGATGAAAAATCGTGCTGCTTCGGCTGCTGTTCCCCGCTGGAGAGCACCTGTTTCGGCGTATCGGGTAAGATAATCAGTGACGACGATTATCCATCTATTGCCGGCAGAAGACACTGGAAATGGACCTAAAAGGTCCATGCCAACTTGTGCGAACGGCACTTGTGGTATCTGAACAGAATGCAGCAGTCCAGCAGGCTTGACGGGTGGGGTTTTGCGGCGCTGGCAATCCACGCATGTCTGGACATAACGTTTCACGACCGACGCAAGTCTTGGCCAGTAATACTTTAGCCTAATTCTGGATAATGTGCGGGAGTAGCCCAAGTGACCAGCGGTCGGCTCGTTGTGACAGGCGTGTAGGACTTCGTTCCGTAGAGATGCGGGAACGACAAGTAGGTAGCTGCTGCCACTGGGTGAAAAGTTCTTTTTGTAGAGAACGTCGTGACGCAAGCAAAATGAAGGCAGCGCTCTGGCGAATAACCTCGGCACGCAGCTTGTTTTTCCCTCTAAGTAATCAATAAGAGGAACCAGTTCTGCGTCCTCGCGTTGCAGGCGTGACACGGCGACAGCGTCTACCATGCCTAGAAAAGCCGCGTCGTCATCGTCGTGCAATGCAGT
Source organism: Dermacentor silvarum (assembly GCF_013339745.2). Taxonomy (NCBI): domain Eukaryota; kingdom Metazoa; phylum Arthropoda; class Arachnida; order Ixodida; family Ixodidae; genus Dermacentor; species Dermacentor silvarum. Next base: position 14,580,401 of record NC_051158.1, read on the forward strand.
CTCAACAGGCGACCGAGACAGGCAGTCGGCGTCGGCGTGCCGCTTCCCCGATTTGTAGACAACAGTGAAGTCGAACTCCTGGAGCCGAAGGCTCCATCGTGCTAGCCGACCAGCTGGATCTTTTAAATTAGTCAGCCAGCAAAGTGCATGGTGATCACTGACGACGGTGAAACAGCGACCGTATAGATATGGGCGAAATTTGAGGATGGCCCAGACTACCGCGAGGCACTCTTTTTCTGTAGTGGAGTAGTTAGTCTCCGTTCTGGATAGGGTCCTGCTGGCGTACGCAAGCACTCTCTCGGTGCCGTCCTGCAGCTGAAGAAGCACTGCGCCAAGGCCGACATTGCTAGCATCGGTATGAAGAATCGTCGGGGCGTCTTCGTCAAAGTGTGCGAGCACAGGAGGCGTCTGCAGCCGCTGCCGTAGCTCGTCAAATGCCCGTTGCTGCTCTTCGCCCCACACGAAGGGGACATCTTCGCGGGTGAGATGTGTTAATGGACACGCGATGCGCGAAAAGTCCGCAATAAACCGTCGGTAGTAGGCGCAAAGGCCCAGAAAACGTCGCACGGCCTTTTTATCAGATGGCGTCGGGAAATTAGCGACGGCAGCGATTTTATCAGGGTCAGGTCGAACACCTTCATGACTAACCACGTGACCGAGGAATTGAAGTTCCTCAAAACCAAAATGGCACTTTTCCGGTTTCAAAGTTAGGCCTGCTGAGCGTATTGCCTCAAAGACCGTCTTCAGTCTCCGTAAGTGTTCGTCGAACGTGGCGGAGAAAACAATCACGTTTCCATGGCCGGGCACATACCCGTGGCGACGATATAGCATGTGGCATTATTGAACAATTTTTTTCTTTTTTTTATTATTGCCATTACAATGCGGTAGGTGAGAAAGGTTTCTGAAATCACGAATGTGCATTCCGATGCACGGCAAGCAAAATGATGCACGGCAAGCAAAATTTTTAAAAATTATTATTCTTAGATATATCTGACATTTTTCTAGGCAGAGAGTGACGTGCACTGATGACTTTGTGATTAATATTCCTCGAAACTTCAAAATCTTTTTCTCCATCAATCCATCACTTGCTCTTAAATTTTTGTGGCTACAGTAAATGTGTTGACATTTATTATAATCCGACAGTATTAATTGGCATTTGACAGGAATAATACCTTGGAGCTAGATGGATAACTACCTTTACACATTTTAATCCTTTCCACTGTAGGACAGCTCAGTCGCCCAGTGAGGATTGGTCTGGTTTGTTTGCATGTGTTGAACTGTGAACATGCAATTTTCTAAACTAGCTCTTTTATCGCATATTTTATTGGCAGACCTTGTGCGAGCAGATCCTACACAGTTGACAAGTTATCTGGACAACCTGGCGCCGTTCCTTCGAGATCCAAATTTGTCAGCCCATGTAAGTAGGCCAGAGCATTGTAATCTTTTCTTGCGTAAAGTAGTGCAGTTGAGTTCACCTATATCAATACCACTCGTAATGAAGCAAATCAGGGTGTTATTATTGTGCCTGTAAACAGCTTATGCCCTTGTTAACTAGTTAAAGGGACACTGAACAGAAAAGTTATTTCAGCTATATTAGTGGGTCAGGGGTGCAACAGCTGCGCCAATTGCGCTATTTTCATACAATTTCGTATTTTTGCGCTGAGCTGCGCCAAAACCGCGATATACGTTGAAATTGCGCCACGCTGCGCCAAAACGCCCGACCGGCCGCGAAATTTCTCGGTTACGCTAGTTTTAGCGGGAAATAAAGGCCGCGTCGCATCTTGACACGCCATTACAGTACCAGTAGCGCAGACAAGGTGCAAACTGACGAGACGTTGGCGTGTTTGGTGGTGGGCGCCGAAGAATATTTTCGCTCCTGGTTGCAGTGCGGCGTGTTGTATATGCAGTAAAATCTCAAGGAGTGCGCATTGCCTGCAGTAACGAAAGCAGTTCGCCATTGCCGCGTTGACTCAACAAGATCCTCGCCGTATGTGTGCACGCAGTCACGAGCGGAGCGGGTACAAATACTCTACGGGAAACTCGCTTGTACGGTACAGCAAGCGACCCGGCACTGACGGCGTGAGCTTTGTAGGCGACACAATGCACAAAACTAGCAAGGGTTTGGTTTCATGCGGCAACAGCTAGGCACCGTGCTAATGAAACGGATTTTCGCTTTACACTGCCGAAACGCCAAAAGATTGTCAAACAGTCGCTGCATGTTTTGACTACCGCCATAAAGTCGCAACATATCGTCAGAAAAAAAAAGAAAAAAAGGGAACCACTTGCGAACAAATGCATATGTACTTTCCACGTGCTTGGCGGAAAAAGTTAGGTGCAGTGCACTGCTGGGGCGTGATCGAGGTCGTTGTTCGGAGCGCGTTCAATTTCGCCGGGCGCGGCTTAGGTCAACCGTGCACGGCGAAACTGAACGCGCGCTCTGAACAAGGATTTCCGATCGCGCCCCTTCCCTCACCTACGCTGCTAATGTGAATTACCGTATATACTTGCGTAATGAACACACTTCTTTTTCCCCGGAAATCCAATGCAAAGTTGGGGGGTGCGTTTCTTATGCAGGGTAAATTTTATGCCGTTTTATGAGTAATCATTCTTTGTGAAACTGCTCCAAATTTATGATTTAGGGCTCCAAAACGGTGTTTTCTTTTTTTCCCCGTAACCTGCTCCAAATTAGGATTTTCCTGCTCCAAAAATTGCTCCAAATCCTATTTTGGCTGTTGCACCACTGGTTAGTTATCTTTGAAGAATGTCACAAAAGCCACTTTCTCCATGTAAAAAGGCTTGATAATCCAGAAGAGACCCAAAGACGAAACAGGTGGCAATGCCAGCTTAAAGTTCCCACACCAGCTTGCTACGATGTTATGAATTTTGATGGCACCTGCCCGGGCCTGGTTAATTTTCAATTGATTTTCAATCGAATTTTCAATTGATTTCCAAATCAATTTTCAATCGCGGGCACTTTGCAGTAAGTAAGTAGGTTCCTATCTCGCCTGATTTCATAGAAAGAAAATTGACTCCATAACTGCTGTGACAAGTTTCTAAAAAAGTTTTTTCAAGTGCGGAATTTGTTTTAGACCTGCACATTTTGCACCAATATTTTCTAAAAAATTGTGATACTGAAGACTTACATTAATTCGACCCGGACGGGATCGACGAAATTGATTGAATTATCCTCTGGGCTGAGTTAAGCAAGATGCAGAAGAAATGCCAAAACCAATTATAACCAGATTTTTTTCAGATTATAACCCACTCCGAAACAAATGCACGCCTGCTTTTTGTGCATCCAAAGTAAAAAACTAATGTAAAAATGATAGTAAAGCTCCTAAACAAAGAAGAATCCTAACAGTGCACCCGATATTTTAGCAAGAAAAATGGGCAAAGTTCTAACGTGTGCTGCCAATGATGGCTGGTTTTCTTAAGTCAGCTTCACTGCAGTGTTTTTATAGTCAGCTTTGCCGCAATACAGCCGTGTTATGCGGCGAAGCATATAAACGTCGCAAATATGGTTTTAGATTTTGTACCCATTGCACTGTGCAGGCCATTCTTGGCTCAATTTTTTCTTTAAAGAAACGCACTCTCCAGAATCAGTGAAATACCATCATCCTACATTGTGAACTACCGTTATTGCTTGAAAACCTTCCTAAGGCAAGCCAAAATGGGCCACATAACGGGGCGGCGTAAAAAACATGGACGAAGAAAGGTATGTACACACGACAGGTGCAATCCTGTGTACATACCTTTCTTCGTCTGTGTTTTTCGTGCTGCCTCGTTATGTGTTCTAGAATGCACCAACTAGCCCAAACAAGAGCTTTACTGCTAAAATAAGCGTTTCTGATGGGAGATTTGACCTGTGTTCAACGCATTCAGTGTCCCCTAAACTCCGCTGAGAAAGAAACTGCCGCTAGAAGGGTCGCTGTTGGGCTCACCTTAATGGTGAGGTACATGTGTTCATACTGACCAGTCGAGTTCGAATTACCCAACGAGGCTAATTTTCGGATCAATATAACGAAAGAAAGTTTGGGCCCATAGAAATGCACGGGCGACCGCTGGGACCATCAATCGGGATCGAATTAACTGGAGTCGAATTAATGTAGGTCTACTGTACCAGGAATGCCTATATCATTTTTACTGGTCTTGTTAAAAAAATTTGAAAAAGTCATTGTGTATAATTTATTTTTTTAAATTACAACTGCACATATACACACATGGGGCTAACATGTGGGGCAGAAACTTGGAGGTTAACAAAGAAGCTCGAGAACAAGTTAAGGACCACACAAAGAGCAATGGAATGAAAAATGTTAGGCCCAACGCTAAGAGATAGGACAACGCTAAGAGATAGGAAGAGAGCGGTGTGGATCAGAGAGCAAACGGGATAGCCGATATTCTAATTGACATTAAGAGAAAGAAATGGAGCTGGGCAAGCAATGTATTGCTTAGGATGGATAACCGGTGGACCTTTAGAGTTACAGAATGGATACCAAGAGAAGGGAAGCGCAGTCAAGGGTGGCAGAAAACTAGGTGGGGTGATGAAGTTAGGAAATTTGCAGGCGCAAGTTGGAATCAGCTAGCGCAAGACAGGGGTAATTGGAGATCGCAGGGAGAGGCCTTCGTCCTGCAGTGGACATAAATATAGGCTGATGATGATGATATACACATGTGTGAAAATTGCGGAAAGTTCACGAGTTAACTTATCATCGGCACCACAAGATGCTCATTGTGATGACAGGTTACCTCGTCGTCGGCAGTTAAAGACTCCGATGGTGGAATTGAACCTCTGATAGCAGGCCTAGCAGCCTGAGATGCTGTAACCATTAGGCCACGATCAAATGCATGTTTCTCTCTTGCCAACACCAGCTACTAGCTCTTTGAGATGACTGGCATACCGTCACGTCACATAGCACAAGCTAGTGTGCTTGTGCTAGTTTCAATTTGTCCACATACCACTCTCTTTCCCTTGCATCACAAGTAGGAGCATGTTGGTATCTTCCATTCTTGCCCTGTGGGAGAGAACACTTTGACATGCTTTGTTTGACAGACTGCACCACCTTCGGGATCCGCTGAGGTTGTAACGTTGCTTCCCAGATAAAAAAAAGAAGAAACTGTCCTTACGCCGTCGCCATCATACTGCTGTTGTCGTCTTGGTTCTGTCGCCACGCAAAGGCTTGCATCAAAGACAACTGCTTGTTTTATACGAACATGGCCATTTCGGCAACTCTTTCAAGAACCCGAAATGATGCTGGATAGCCAGCTATTTCTAAATTCTTCACCAACATCAATTCCCACAGTGCATGAGATCTGCATTTTTTTTTTTTTTTAATAGAGATAGGAGACATTGTATTCTAAATAGACCAGATACTGACCTTGGCCAGCTTAAAGAACTTGTAGTGTGCTGCAATGACCCAAACATGAGAAAAATGCTTTCAAATTCATATAGTCACGCTGACATATCGGTGCTTAGGGTTGCCAACTGTCGAGTAAATCTACTCAGTATGGTGTTGGAGGGTGGCTGTAGTGATAACTAACTTTGTCAGTGCAGGCATCCGCTGGTCTGTAAGTGCAATAAAGTTCCACAAATGTTTTAGAGCACAGCTCTCGGGCGCCCGTTCCTGCTGTGAGCGTGGTGTCAGTGTAACTGAGCGAACGAGCGCAGTGAAAGATGAAAGAGCAAACGTGAAGCGCCACGGGGGATGAAAGATGCGAGCAGGAAAGCAGAGAGGAGGGCACAGCAGAACCATGAGGCTGGAAGCGGAGAAGGAGGGTATAGTTAAAGCATGAGAAGAAAAGTGTAGTGCAGCGATGATGGCCACGAGGTGGCGCCAGAGTAGTGCACATTGTCCGGGAGGTCCGTCTGCACCGGCAGCTGTGCATCATGTCCACGCGTCACCCACGTGCTACTTCTCGCGATCTCCCAATCAGCGAGGCAGTCGCACCACATTTCGCTCCGTTTCCAACGTGCCGCACGAGGCAGATTGTCCGCGCCAGCCATTGTATCGCGAAATGGAAACATGTATAGAGCTGCACTTAAATTTTTGCATTAGGGAGTACCGTAATCGTCTCAAATTTTTTCATCCTGCCATGTCGCTAACACGACTACCAATCGAGTTAGAGGCACTGTGAACAGTTAGGACCTAGAACTAGAACCACGACAAGAATGAAACCGCCTTTATGTTTATGACAATGCAACAGAAGTCAAAAGAGAAGGATGTGCATAATGTAGAGGTTGTGGGTTTGGCTTCCCTCCCCAGCAGCAAGTTATGTGTTTGTGTGCGTGTTCTTCATTAGTGTCATGTGATTCCATGCATGCTAGCCCATACCAACTTACCCTATCTACAAATTTAGCATATTTTATCACCCACTTTCATTTCCCTTGAGCCTTTACCTTACAACTTTTACATTCCAATTAAGTCAACCAGTGATCTCCACTATGCTTTTGTTGGCTTCATTCTCTGTTTGCTTCATATGGTTGTGACTCGACAAAAATCGGGCCTTTTGGTTCCCGTTCTCCCCCCTCCCTCCCTTTCAACCGAGCGGTTAGGTAATAACACCGAAAATCTGGTTTATTGATTGTTATAGTGTAGAAAAAAGCAACAGTCGCAACATTTGGCTGCCCTGACTGTGTCAAGTCGGGACTAGGGATTTTTAATCAAAAGTAGGGACTGTCCCACTAAGTTCGGGATGGTTGGCAACCCTATCGGTGCTGTCATTCTGGTGCGAAATTTTAAAAAGTGGAAGCAGTTGGAACCGATGTGGCGCTTGTCTCTTATAAGCTGCATTTTATATGATAGTCAGAAACAGTAGACAGTGTTAATTTCCAATTTCCTTTATTCTATTCTGTCTGTAGAATCCAGTGACAAACCAAATGACTTGCTCTTGTGCCTCATGTTTATCGTAATTAGATATACACAATAAATCATAATTTAAAAGATGGCCAGGTTATTTGGCAAGTGAATCTTGTCACTGAAGTATACTTTGCATGATTAAGCACCAATCTGTAGATGTTTCTTTAAACTTATGTTGGTCTACGACGAGTAATTTTTTTTTTTTTCCGCTTACCTTACCTGCATAATTATGTGTGCAGGCGTTGAAGCAAGCCCTTGCGATATCCCTGACGCTGGCGTGCGTCATGTTCTCGAGTGCGGGCCAGGGTTTCGACTGGAGGGCTTGTGCCGCCCTCTGCTCCTTTGGCGAATCTCTGCAGCGTCACCTCGTATCGACAGAGCCTCAGTTTGTAGAAGCTGCGCTGGACTCTTTCAGTGGCATCGTGGATGATGTTGGTATGCTACCTCATTTGGTTCAACCGTGCAGTAGTAAAGAAAAACTAAAGAGAAAAATTAACTTTAGCGGCGTTACTACCCTTATTACAATTCCAAAAAAGCCAATCTTGCTGTTAACAGAGGCTTGCTAAGCTAGCAGTGGACATAAATATAGGCTGATGATGATGATGAAGCCAGAAAAAAAAAGAAAACGAAAAGTGTGGTGATGCCTCCCTGAGGTTTCCACACTAACTCTATGTGACGTCATGGATTTTAACAGCTGCTCGGGCCAAGCAAAATTTTTTATACAGTTGACTCATGTTAATTCGGTGCTGATGCAACTGATGAAATTGATTGATTTATCTGAATGAACCTCCATATTGAACCTCCATAACGAACCTCCATATAACGAATTCCTGGATATAACAAAGCTTTTCTATTCCCCGCCGTTACTCCATAGAAGCACATGTATTTGAGACCTCTACGTAACGAAGTGGCAGCGGGAGGCCCCCTCAAAATAACGAATTTTCCCCGCCGACAACCTAGAGATTTCGCCCCAAATTTTGTCATTTTTGCGCGAGCACCAACCGGAAGCACCTTGTCCGCCGCGACGGAATGCGAAGCGAGCGCACGTGTGCGTGCTTGCGAGCGTGTGCGAGGCGGGCCTGCATCCTTCGACCCGGCGATCTTGCCGCCGCGAGGCAGTGACCTTACCCCTCTTTCATTCAAACCTGATCATGCCGCTTGCTGCAGCTGGCCTAGCCCGCCAAGCTGGCACTCTCCTTTTCCAGTTGATGTTACCGACACACTGGTAGACGCGATGAGCGCGGACACGCGCTGCCGAACGCTGGCGGTGTGTGGAAGCGCCGCTGCAGAAGCGAGTGAAGTGACCTTCATGCTGTTGTCTATCGTTTCAACGCAAACTGAGCACCGAGAACACACAGCACACACAAAGCTATGAGCCGCCGACGCACATTACACTGCCTAGACTCTGCCCCAACGCAGATCAGTTTCAATATACCGCCCGCGCGACCTCGCTGCAAGAGTTGATGCAAGAGTACAGTACAACGCCGCTCGCTATCCCTCCCCCCTCATTCCCCCGCCGGTGCCTCGAGCGCAATGGAAAAAGGCGCGCCATGGGTGTTCTGTGGGCGCGCTTCCTCCCTGCTTTTATTTCTTGCACGCGCAAGATTTAGACGCGGTCGTCGGCTCCCAATCGCACGTTTTCACTCGCACATACAGCATACGGCGCGCAGTGACTGCGTTATCACCCTTAAACTTTATACAAAACATCTATGAGCCAAAACCAATTTTAGGGCCACAACGCGTCATAGACACCATCTTTAGATAGCAAATACGGATCTCAAAGGCCATACTTGTGCTGGCGGAAACCGAAAATATTTCATAGTTGACGACACGCGTCCACGCATCCAGTACCTGTTGTGACATTCCCGGGACAAGTGCTTCAACGAAAACCGGAAACGGGTGCACGTTACAATCGAGGACGCGTTAGAATCTATTAAATATGGTAAGTGTTTCTTTTTTGAATTTTCGTGCCGAACCTGCATATAACGAAACCCTCTTTACAATGAAGTTTTTCGGGAATTTGTCAATTTCGTTATATTCAGATTTAACTGTATAATTGAGATTAAAGCTCCTTCACAAAGTAGAAATCTAATGCGCACTCCTGTGTACTGGGATATGCAAGAAATGCCTGTGTACCGTGCATTGCACGCACGTTAAATAAACATGGGTGGTCAGAGTTAGTCTCGAGTCCTCCACTACGGTGTGCCTCATAATCAGATTGTGGTTTTGGCACGTAAAACCCTGGAATTTGATTATAAGAGCATGCCACTGTTGTTTGTGCTCGCACAACTGCAACTTGAAAAACTTGAATGTCTGTTATTCTATTTTCATCTGCACCTCTGATTGACAACAGAAAGGTTGAATCTGGGAGACGGCACTTCCGGATTGTCCTGTCTTGCGGATTGGCTCCAGCATTATGGATTGGCCAGATTTGTGTGGGACAACCTACGAAACAGCGACGGCGGAGTACGGGCGTCTGCAGTGGCTGCGATTGGAAAGCTGTTCGCCCAAGAATGGTTGTGGACTCACTTTTGCAGCCACCTGTCTCTCAAAGAGGTGAGAGTGAAAGACGCCTTTCTTGGCTGGGTCCATTGCCCATACATCAGATAAGTGTATGGGCAACATCACAAAGCAAAAACTGAGGAGCATATTATACTTACCGTACACTTATTGATGTTGCCCATACATCAGATAAGTGTATGGGCAACATCACAAAGCAAAAACTGAGGAGCATATTATACTTACGGTATTTGGACATGTCACATGCTTGCAATTAAAATTGGCTTTAACCTTGCCTGGCATTTCCACTGAACAGCTCCGAGACACTGACTGCATGGTTTACTAATTAGCTGTAACACAGTACTTGATGCAGCTGTTCTTTTATATGCATTCGGAACTTCATTTTCGAAGTTGTTGTATTCAGCAGACTAATTTTGTTACGCACGGAAGCAGTACTTGATAACAAATGGGTGCATGTTATTTAGCTTGACGATAAAAGGTTGCTGCTGCAGTTTGAGTGCGAGGCTACCAGTGCACGTGATGTGTCAAGTTTTACCTTGAATCTCAAATGTCATCTCCATAGACGAGGCAACTTGGTTATCGTATTTAACTGCATGGAGCATTCTTTGCACTTCAACGTGTTCCACTGCATGAGAACTGCATTGCATAGAAAGAAAATGTACACTCTTGAGCAAAAGTCTATGGACCAGAGGATCGCCAAAGAAACTGCGTAATTAACAAGCATAAGCTGGAATTGACAAGTACACTGAAAAGTTCGCAATGCCAAGTTTGGACTGCAGTCCTCAATTTCAAGGTGCAGTGACAGGTGGAAGAAAAAAGCTGCTTTATCGCGCAACCCCTGGTCTTTATACTTTTGCTCACGGGTGTACATGCCCGAATATTGAAAGGTGCGTGCAACTGACTGCATGCCCAGCATTTTATTATGTTGGGCAAAGAACCCTCACAGCTCCTTACCACTGTAATCACATTTGAAAGAATTCTTCAGTTACTTGTCAGAGTGCTGACTCTAGAGCTGGAGTAGCTAGAAATTGAAAGGGCAGGTGTCGGGTGTTTCTGCCCACAGGTTGCCGAGCTTTTTCTGAAGTGCAACAAATTTTAAGTAACAAACTAGCAGGCTCAAATGCTATTTATTGTCGATATATTACTGAACACTTTATGAAGTTCTTAATCTGAAAATTTGAACAAAATTTAAGGCTTATGCTAATCATGAGTTAGTGTTTCACAGGCAACATGGCCTCCTTGTTGCTGTTATTGTAATCAACATCGAAGTTCTCTGAAATATAATTATCATAAAAATCATAGTTCTGCATTATTTCGCATTGGCTTTTTGTGCCTGTCTGCCATGTTGGAAAATGGAAGACACGAGCAACAGGTGACAGATAAGCTTTGTCGTGCCATCTATCACAGAAAAACAAAAGTTGGTATACGATTTTAGTTTAACAAACTTCTGTGTACATTGCGCAACCAGTCTACAGACATTTTATATTTGTGAATTATCTTGGGCATGGCCAGAAGTGTGCATTGGCAGCCAGACGAGTATACTCGGGCATGGCACTAAAAGTGTTAGGATAAGCATTGCGAAAACTGAATGGCTGCTGAAACTTTCCCGCAGCATGCATTTTGCGAGTGCTCTGAAACCACCGCACACAGAATTTAGTAAGCTGTTGCTCAGCGGAGAAGATATAAACGAAGTGACGGCTTTATTCGTGCAGGCAGACGTCGTAAAAGAAGTTTCATCAATGGCCCTGGATGACACAGACGTGTTTGCCCGGCGGTCTGCAGCGTCCACTCTTCGCAGCTGGCTTGATCGAGACTGCCTCGGACTGCGCTCCAGGCACCGAAGTGCTTTGCAGCGCTCTGCTTCCGGCATGCTTAGCTTGGACTTGGACTGTGAAGTCCAGCTGGCTGGTCTCTCAATCTGGAAGACGCTTCTGGGGGAGACTCTCAACACGTTGAGTGTGGTCTCTGACTCCACTGTGAAAGAACTGCTGAGGGAAGCTGACACTGCGGGCTTTGGTGCGTCTATGAAGAAAGCGATGGCTTCCGATGCGGACCAGGAGGTCCGCAGAGATGCACATTCCTTTCTGCATCAGCTGTTAGCAAGGTTGCATGGCCAATTTTTTGGCGAAGCTTGTGAGATGGGAAGCAGACAGCATGGAGTGAATACTTCGAATGATGAAGGTAACTAACATTTTGTGACCGTAGTAAGCGATAGATACAGACTTTATTTAGCATGAAGCATGATTCAGCTGGAGAGACCCTCAGCCTTGAGTCTTGCTTGTAGTCAGCCCCACAGCTGAGGGCATGACCACATCACGGGGCCACAACATAGTATGTAGAAACAAAACAGTAACTGGCTGTAGAAAAGCTATTATATTAAATTATTTAGGGCGCTTTGAGGCCTTAAAGTATTTTCACTGGTAGCCGACGTTCATTTAAAGCAAAAAAATAATAATGATAAGAAAATGACTTGAAACTAAAATGTCGGTACCTCTTTAAGGGTGGTCATCCTCCAAGCTGTCCTGTACCGTTTGAGATTCTCCTCGAACGAAACCACACATCACATGTTCAAAATCGGCACACACTCTTCTTACTGCGATGCCCATGTAAATGAGCCGAAAGAATGATGCAGCTAAACAATGCTCCTTAGCTCATTTAATACCATTGCAGCATGCTGGATATATGCTGCATGATCACAATCCTGCTAAATATGGATGATGCTATCATTAGCAGGACAGCAGCTAGGGCTATCTAGGAATGGCTTGTGGAAATTAATCAGGGTGGGGATAAGTGCTCGATGCTTATTGAAACTCTTTTTCTCCAAATTTTCAGGCTTTAAATTGGTGGTGTATGCCTTACAGGAGTTTATATGTTACCTTTTGCACTGAGGGAGAATGGAGAAGGTGAATAAGTGACAAAGCTTTAGCATGTCCCAAACAGACACCTGGGCTATGGAAGAATCTGCAGTGGAGGCTTTTGGATCAAGTCCCGTCATTTGAGTTTCTTTAATGCACACTGAACTCTCACTGCATTAAATTTTTGCATTTTGTCTCCATCAGAATGTTGTCGCTGTGGCTGGCAATTGTACTCGCTACATTAAGATCATGAGCAGAACACCACCGAGTAAATTAGATAAAATTAGTACTTTGGCTCCAAAACTGCCCGCTGCATTCCCCTAGCACGCACAATGTCGCAAACTTGATGCTTGTCCTTGTTGCAACAATGGTGAAATGGCAGTCAAAATTAGTCCGGAGTCCATCAGTGCAATCTTCATCTTGGCTTAGGGTGTATCACTGAGAAATTGATGACGATTTGGATTCATTTGAAAAGTACTGTCTTCCTTACTGAATTTCCAGACAAACCAGTTCACCGCACTGAAGCCGAGGCATCTATGGACAGCGGTGACAGTCACACCTTTTCCAATGCGGATCGATCGGCGGCCATGGAGGAAGTGTTGGACCTGGGTGTGTCGGAGTGCCTCCAACGAAAGTTGAAGCTCCCCGAGAATATCCAAACACCGGCCACGTCACTTGCAGCGGACTCTTTACAGCTGGAGCTGGTACACACCAGAGACCTCCTTGCAAAACTTTCACCGCTGGGAACTTTCGGAAAGTGTGATGCCGAACCCGTCTCGCTGGACTTCCAAAGTTGCGACTCTGTTCTAGAAGATATCTTGGCTGCCGCCGCATCGGAACACTGTGACAGAGACTGCTATTGAGTTCTTATCACCATACGGGTGTATCTGTCCTTAGAGGCAGAAATACTGTAAATAAAAAAATTCTCGCAGGACCACTATCGTGATGATTGTCGACGTTAATGCAATTAGGATAAATGTTGACATTAGTACGATTAGCATTGAAGCAGCGTAGTGACACACTGCATTGCCAAATTCCCGCTTGACAGCAACGTCTTCACCTCTCTGGAGCTCAATGAACCTTGCTCATTGCATGCTCTGGTCCCATTCTGCTCACTTTCCCCACACTCTGCTTCTGATACCAACTTTTTCACTTCTCTGTAGCCGACTTCACTTCTTGCCTATTGTTGTGCTTGTCTATCTGGGAACATACCTAGTGGCATACTCTCTTTCTGGAGGATTGGCTAAACATCTTCACATACCTGTGTCACATGCCCAGCTGCACTTGGGCAAATGTCCAATGAAAGAGGTTAGAAACAGAAGTCATATTGAAAAGTGTGTCAAGTTCCCAAAGAATGCGTCAAATTAAAATTGCGGCCATTGCCTGATTACATTTTCAGCAGCTTACGTAGTATCGAAAGGTACACTTCAATTTTAGTACCCGTTTGAGATGCCTAACCTTTTATCAACCTTGATCTCTGAGATGGAACCATGTCTGAGGTGCAACGAGCAATCCATGCACTCGCACGATACACCACCCCACGCAAGGACAAAATAAATAACAAGCTCCTGCACAATCTGTATGATGGCACCATTCAATCTCTTACTGACCTATTTAATCATCATTGGGAGGCGAGTACACTACCAGCAAATTGGAAGCACATGGACATCATCCTCATTACAAAGCCAGGCAAACCCTCAAGCTTAGAAAATCTGAGATCAATATCACTGACTTCTGGCCTAGGTAAGCTTCTGGAACACGTCATTCTGAACTGAATTCAACCTTACTTAGAATCGAGCAACTTGCTGCCCGAAACAATGTTCGGATTCTGGCCCCACCTTTCTACCCACATTCTCCTTCAGCTGAAGGAACAAGTCCTTGAACACATCTCACCACACAACACCGGAGCGATCTTAGCACTCGACCTTAAAGGCGCTTTCGACAATGTGGCTCACCATATCATCCTAACAAATGCAAGTCTTACCTATTGTGGTTGTAATACTTACAACTACGTACGTGCTTTTCTAACCAACCGCACGGCCACAATAGGCATTGGCTCACTCAGAACCAAAGAACACGTCACAATTATTACCGACTCCCAAGCAGCTTGCCGTAGCTATACCCGAGGCAGAATATCTTCCATCGCCGACCAACTGCTGAAACAAGCCTCCCAATTCCGCCGACGTTGAAATAGTAAGGACTCCAGGATACGAGTCCCTCCGTGCAAAACGGCGTGCGCACGCTGTAGCCCGAGCTCATGCCACCCGGGCGCCACAAGAGAGGGATACAGTCGCATCTATGGAGCCCGTACCTTTACAATACAATGCCATATTACAACACCACCGATTGAACAGACAACAATACCCACCCCCACACAAGGCCCTCTCAATTCAAGTTTATTACATACCTTAAAAATGATACATAGTTGTGCGTATACATAAGGAAGTCCCAAGGTTTCAATCACCATGGGACCTCCACAATCACCTGCACGCGAAGGTACAGTAGCATGGCGACAATTACAAACTAACACATACCCTCATTTAAGCAGATTACATGCAATACACCCTGCACTATACTAGTACAAATGCCCCCTTTGTAATGAATCATCATCGTCATCAGCCTATATTTATGTCCACTGCAGGACGAAGGCCTCTCCCTGTGATCTCCAATTACCCGTCTTGTGCTAGCAGATTCCAACTTGCACCTGCAAATTTCCTAGCTTCATCACCCCACCAATTTTCTGCTGCCCTCGACTGTGCTTCCGTATATCGCACCACATGGGCGTGCCCCAAAATACAAGTAGTGCCGCAAATACCCAACCAAACACCCAAGCAGTGGGAGGCCGTGCTAACTAGCTGGAACCCTCGTGACCAGCAACAACTGGTGTGGCAGGCCCGGGAGACAGCAAGAGCCACAGGAGCCCTGGACTGAGGGCGCCTCCCAGCACAACCAGGAAGACACCCTGCTTGCTTTTTTTTTACTTCTCAATAAATGTCTTTGCTCCTCATCCTCCTTTCCCTCACCCTTGATGGCAATGAAGTGGCCATGTTGCCTGTGAAACATAATTATCATCAACGTACTGTATCTTGAGTTTTTGTTATTTTTGCCAAAGTCTGCTGCCATGAAAATACTGTCACGGATAAAAATCTTACACACGTATGGGCCACTGCATGTGCGCGGTGCAATTACCTTCATTTCAAGCCGATACCCCTTCCACACTTTATGTGTGCTTAAGTTGTCAGCTATATCCTGGCTTTCCTAGGCTTACACATCACATCGTGCAAGATGGCAAATAACATTGTCTTCTGCAGTGTGAGACTCTGAGCCGTTCTCTGGATACATGGTTTATGTGAAAAAGAATGTTGGGTGCAGATTGCTTTAGCTGGTTTAAATTCTGCCTTTGACACAACCTGGCTGGACCCATCCAGTATTTCTTTTCTGCTCCTAGACAACGGCATCGCACAGAGGTGGAAATATTGCTTAGAAATGCCCACATTTTGTCAAGAATTCCAAAGTATTCCATGTGGGTGTCATATGGGTCTTGGCATGTGTGAAAGTGCTCAATTTTTCCTCACATTTACGCTTGCTACTTTGCAGTTCAGAGATTCAGTCTGTGTTAGCATGTGAGGCCGACGTGAGGCAACTCCATACATTGGGCACCGTTGTCTGCTCGAAGCGGACGACTGTGCCCGACAGCTTGGAATAGCAGAGGACAGCAACTTGCTTCTCGCATTTTTGGTAGGTTGGACGGTTGATGCGCCATGGCTACATTGGTTGCATTCAAGGACCTGATGACCTGCTTAGCCTCCCAGACAGTTTAGGGACTGGAAGGTCAATGCTTCTGGCCCACTGTCGAGTAGTCTTGTACTGTTCCATAGATGTGTCATCCAGCAGTAAGTTCTTTAATATATTTATTTGCATTACAGTGGGGTAGACAGAGGTATAGGTACAAAATAACAAGTACAAACTAACAGAATGAAACACAACATTAAGTTTATTAATTCATAAACTGTCAGCTGCAACCTAGTAGGAGATATACAACCAAATAAGATATAGAGACCAGCACTCAACAACAAATGGGTCATTTGAGCAATAGTCATCAGCTAGCAGAATATGCACGTGCAGCTTATGCTAATCCATGCACAATTAAAATGAATTTCATAAAAGTATTTATCAGAAACACAAGAAAACCTTGTACATCAGCGCTCTAATTTCATAGTATGCACTTTTAGATATAAAGCACTCCTGCAGTTCTCAAACAAGAATAACACTTTTCAGAGCTTTGAATGTCAGCTGTGGATGAAGGCAATCAATTCCACTGGCAGATACTAGTATTAGGAAATTAGGTATCATTAAAAATAGTTGTCCTAAATTTGTACTCTCCTACTTTTATGCATGGCTGACATGTGCAAATACATAATGATGCAAAAAGGGATGTATGTCATACAAAATACTGATACTTGAATAATATACTTCATGTAAGGACTTCAAACTAAGTGCTGTTCTTTGGTGCTCTAATGATTGCCACCCAAGCATCACTTCAATTTTGTCACACTGAATTGTCTGTCCTTGACTGGTCCACCCAATACCTAATGGGCTGCAATTAAACCTTTTTAATGTTACCTTTGTCTGCAATTAAATGCTTCTTTCTAAACAGTGGATGCGTAATGTCATAGTGATCGATGTCACGTTTGTCTTGCACAAAAGTTCCCGTGAATTACATTTCTGCATTTGAAACCTTAAGATTTACAGGCCTTGACTACCGTATAGTCAACATGTCAGTGCCAGGACAAAGTAAAGTCCAAGATATTTGTACTCCGATGCGGGTCTCACAAGATTAATATATTGAGTATAAGGATGTCCGGGTGAATTTTTTTTTGGAAAACCTTGCACTGTCTTGCTCAAATTCAGATATGTTCTCCATGTTTTACACCATTCATATATCACATTTAAATCATTCTGTATTATGCGAGTCATCCCTCAACGCTTCCACAGTCATCTGCAAAGATTTGGATTTCTGATACATCAAAACTGATGCCATTTACATAAATTAAAAAAAATGTAGAGTACCTAAAATTGGTCACTGTGGTTCACCTGAGATAAGTTCGAAATAGTACTGCATTGAACTCTGTTCACATTACCATACTGACGTCAGGTGTAAAGGTATTTGAAGGTACACAGCAATCCAGGTACAAACTTCAAATAAAATGTTTTATGAAATTTCTGGCAATAATAGTTGACAAGGAGGTGCCATTGGGCGGTGGTGATGGTTATTTACACTTCCAGAAGTGGATGTTACGAATCTTGAAAAATGGAGCTGCTCTCCTGAGGTGGACTTGAGGAGGCCTGGACCCTCTGGGCAACGTTGGCTGGCCACCGCAGAAGTGTGTCCTGCAGTAATTTGAAATTTACTTTGAGTCACAAATGACCGATTTCACCATGTGCAAAGTGAATGTGTAGAGAGCCTGCCACAGTCATGACGATGGTAGTCCTCTCTGCTTGCCGTAACAGAGTTCAAGGCAACATTGAGGAGGATGCTAAGGAAAATGTCATTGTGGAGTTTTAGGGGGAAGTCTGGTTGCTCGACCGTGCACATTCTCACCTCCCTGCCTTTTGATGTCGAGTGTTAAATCAGTTTGTCAGAGCACAAACACATCTTTCCCAACGTAGTCTCCCAAGAGCCTGCATGCAAACTACTACTACTAGTAGCATGCAATGCTCTGTACCAGCGGTGGCGTAATGATACTCCATGTGAAATTGGTTTATTGATTGATCGCTCACAAAGTGTCACCCACAACTTTCCTTTTCACTTGCTGTGGATGGTGTTCTGCTGTCGTGTCTGAAAGCATTTATAAAAAAACTTCACAGCCCCGGTGGTGGCATATTGGCGAGGATGGAACACAAAAACGCACGTAAAACTGCGATTTGGGTGCACACTGAAGATTTGGGTGCACACTGAAAACGCCCTTAAAACTGTGATTTGGGTGCACACTGAAGAATTATATTCCGTCTTTCTTGACTGACTGTGCGAACAATTTCACTTTATTTTACTTTCCTTTTTTTCTTGAATCACCTAATTATTTTCTTAATTCTTATCACATTAACTTTATCTTTTGCTTCTTCCTTGACTTCCTTCCTCATTCCTATACCTTTGAATTTGGCACAGGTGGCCTTGGTTAAACCCAACAACACACTCACAAAACACATGCTGTACTTATCGGAGCGTTTAAGTAGCACCTCTCACTTGAATTGTTGCTTGCATGAATCCATTGTTTCTATATGCAGTTGACTTCCATTAACTTGACTTTGATGGGACCTATGAAATTGGTCTATTTGTCCTGCGGGCCGCATTAAGCAAGAAACAGAAAAATAACCCTGAACCACACAGCTGATTCACTTGGCAGTATTGGCCCGATTCCAGCACACTCTCGAATTAAACACGGGCTTACGTTTTTAATGGTTCAAAGCTGAAACTAATAGAAATGACATTCAAGCTCCTAAAAAAAGTTGAAATCTAGTGTGGACTCGATTTTTTACCAAGAAAGACGTATCATGCCTCCTGGAATTAGGAAACAGATAAAACCAGTGAACTTTACCGTCACAGAATTGTAGTTTATATTCAGACCAATTTTCTTGGAAAAAGAAAATCCTAGGGCAGGCCGAATATAGTAGTTTTTGCTAGGAGATGACGTGTCCTGGAATGGATGCATTGTCTCTTTGTGCCACCACGACAGACCTTTGGGGTCAATGTTTGGGTTAGGTGCATTCAAGTTATCTATTAGAGGAAATTTGAGGATCGAATTGACAGAAAGTTGTTTCCCATAAACATGTGCGGGCACCAGCCAGGACCCTCGGTCAGGACCTGAAAAAATTTAATTAGCTGTAGTCAAATGAACGAAAGTGTACTGTAATCCAATGTTTTCCCTACTTGCTAATAGCACCCGAAAACAATGTGTACTATGTCAAACTTTTGCCTGGAGCATTTAATACTCGCCTAAGTACCAGACCACGTGGGACTGCTGGGAAATAAATGGGTTATTTAGCTCACTTGTGATACATTATGCCAGGCTTCCAAGCATCCCTGGGGTTAAATCCACATCAAAGCGCATAAATTTCATCAGAACTAGAACACTATACAGAACAGCAAGGAGAACAACTCACACTCAACATGTGAACAGGGCACACAAGCACACTACGTCAAAAGAGGGTTCCTCAAGGACAGCAACCCGACGCATTAGCGGGCTGCACCACAGATGCACTGGTTATGGGCCGCTTTTCGATGAACATCTTTCACGCCAACTCTTTGGCGAGCTGCGCCGTGAATGCACTGGGTGTATGCTGTTTTCAATGAACATCTTTGCCAAATTAGGGTCACTGAGTATGGCCTCCAAGTGTGCGATAGGCGAGGGAACAATTCTAGAGTTTCTCACTAGTAACACCTAGAGGGTAATCTGGCGCCACCGTCTATGTGAATTTCTTAAAGGGCGCTGTGCCCTCATGGGAATGACGGGATATGTGTCTGCGAGGCTTGTGTTGGCTGGTGTTGAACGAGGC
The DNA here is from genome assembly GCF_013339745.2 of Dermacentor silvarum. Classification (NCBI taxonomy): domain Eukaryota; kingdom Metazoa; phylum Arthropoda; class Arachnida; order Ixodida; family Ixodidae; genus Dermacentor; species Dermacentor silvarum. The sequence continues at coordinate 14,600,184 of NC_051158.1, forward strand.
TTCGTCTAAAACGTGGATATAGCTACACAAATAATGCGTTCTTCAAGTAAAATCTACATAAAAGGCTTTCATTCACCCATATTACATCTCTCAATAAAGTTAACTCACCTTCAATGCAGGATTAACTGAAGAAAAGCAAGAACAGACGACAGGTTATTCCAAAGCGAGTGAGAATCTTGTCTGTCCTCCAACTTTAGCGGTCAGCTGATACTTTTTACGCTTCAAATAATTGTGCATCCAATAGCAAGTCCTCAAAATTAAACAAAACGTTTTTGTGTAATAATAAAGCTAAATCAGTTCTTTACGTGCTGTTTTCAGCAGGAAATGAATCATTGTGACAGATGGAACGGTGCTAGCCAGGCACGTCTTCAAGGCTTTCTGGCTCTCCGAGTACGATGCCAATCCAACATCACAATATACCGGCATTCCCATGCATACCACAGCGCAGCAGCGCCAGTTTTCCCTCTAGGTAATATAGTGAGAAACTCTATGAACAATTCTCAGCGTTCGCAGGCGCCGACGCGCTGCGCTTCTTGTCTCGGAGGCCACACGCGGACTTCTCGGCAGTGCCACTAGATGGCGCATTATGCCCAGAAAGAAGCGCAAGACGGGAGCTCGGTTGCCGCATGACACATTTCTTGGTGCTCGCACGCACGGACGCGCCATGCCTTTATGGGGGCCATGCGCAAAAGACGCTAGAAGGCGCCGGGTATTCTTAGGGAAGTGCGAAAAAAGAGTGCTGCTGCAGTTACATAACTCGTTCCGTACATAACTCATTCCGATGCGTCGGTATATTGATTAGATGCTAACGCATTGCCGTCGACAGCAGTCGTGAGATGGGTTCTGCCGCATTTTTTTTACATGCCCATTTTAAAGAATTTATCAAGTATGGGCACATGGCAAATGACATGCCCATATTTGCACATACATGGTGGTCAACGTTGTTGTCTAATCGGGCGCCTACCCAGTGGTCCCAAGTTGTGACGTGAAAGAGGATAGATACAAACACCGCAACGTGGGTAATAGTATTCCCAAGACGCTTAACCGCATTAAAACCTCAACGATGAGAAATATACCCAACCTTAGAGGGTTGTTCAACTAACCATAGCGTGGCCGAGCATTGTGACTCTGGCTGTGGAAGGTGGTCGTTTTTCAAACACCCGCATCACCGATGGACATTGTGGTCGAAGTTGGTCGAGCTACCCGTGGCGAAACGACTAGGGATGTGCGATACGCTGCAGGAAATGATGCGACGCCGGCCTTGGAGATAGATGGGAGCTAGTGCTTGCGGGCGTCTCTATTATGTGTGCGACGCCATCTGCGCGACTGCGATTCCGGTTAACTTGTATTGCTGGCCGTTTAGCCGGCAATGCAACCCGTAATGTAGATGATGAAAAGAAATTGCGTTTTCTACCTGGATGCCGCCCGCAGCACAAGTCCATTAACATTAGTGCAACCCGCCGGGGTGGCTCAGTGGCTCAGTCAGCTAAGGCGTTGCGCTGGCCCCGGCGGCCGCATTTCGATGGAGGCGAAATGCAAAAACGCCCGTGTGCTTGCGTTGTAGCGCATGTTAAAGAACCCCAGGTGGTCAAAATTATTCCCGAGCCCTCCACTACGGCATGCCTCATAATCAGAACTGGTTTTGGCACGTAAAACCCCAGAAAGAAGAAGAAGAAGTAACATTAGCGCACAGCACATGAAGATAATTTTCCTTTCTATTGCGATTGGCACTGTCGAAGTATGCGGAAGCATACTCCCAAATTTCAAGTTGGCCAATCCCTGCTATAGGCTTCCCCATGCATTTCTATAGGAGCCCCATGTATCCCTATGGGTGTGTACAAACCTGATCATATAGGTATTCTCGCTGATCATTTTTTTCTGTTTCAATTGTTCCTTGTCGCTTATAAAGCTACCGATCTCAAAGCATTACACTTTTCACGTGACAGGTTTTGCTGCGGTACTCGGCAAATAATGCTTAAGCATTGACAACTCATAATTTTGTTTATTGCGTTAAATGGAGGTCCTCACCTTCTAAACTTTACAAGAACACTGCCAAATGTTAGAGCGCCGCCAACAATTTGAGTTCCGGTAGAAACCACCTGGCAAGGATTGTCAAAGTCAGCTGTGGCATTCTGAAATTTTGCTGCATTACAGCAGGCAGATTATGTTACTGCGACTGCAAAAATTGCGGCAGAACCCATCTCACATGATATATAGCGCCGCAAAGCATTGCCAGTGTCGAAACGAATTATGTGTGGGGCGAGGACTGCAGCATAACTCCTCTTTCGTGCTTCCCTGAGACCACTCGGCGCCATTTTGCGCCGCCACCGCGAAGCATGCACGTGGCTTCCGATATGCATGGCGCACCGGTGAGTGCGAACGCTGAGAAATGCGTCATGCGGCAACCAGAGCTCTATCGGGCTTCTTTGTGGAGGCGCCGCGCCATCTATACAAACCAGTAATATCACGCCCATGAAGATAGGTAAAACTATTATTGTTTTAAATACGAACAATGCCAGGTAAACGAGCATTCCATTCACTTATGGACCGCGTGAACTAACAATTTCCAAAAAAAATCACAGACTTTCGATCCATTGTAAGTTTTACATCAGATAGATGAAATACTAAGGTTGTCTTATCGAAGTAATCATCGAGTTTAACGAGAGAAATTGGGTCATACAGGACGCTGCGAGATGCAATTAAGCAATCCCGTTGAAGTTTCCATGTTTTTGGTTGCGACTAGGTCATTCCTCTTCTTGACTGAAGAACGCTCCAGCAATGCTGTTTCGTTTTCATTAACCCTTTGAGACGCTGTTTACACAATTGTGTACTCCAAGATAGTGCATCAACAGCAAAAGCACTGCTGAAAGTAATGGTATTTAAAATGTGTCGCATATATCTCGAAACACTTATGATTGGAATTGTGCTGCAGTTTTGGCTAAAGTGTGCAAAATGTTTTAGTTAATTGAGTGGAAAGGTAGACAGTCAGGGTGTTCTTGCTCGGTGTCAGTATATCTGTTATATGTAGCTTCTCTTTCATTTTTTTTTCATAGTGTTATGCACCAGGCATAATTTTCAAGCAGCTGGATAAGTGTTTTTCAAGCGTTTTGATACACGAAATAGTTGATGTTTTCATATTTGATGTTCGTGTAGTAAGTTTTCGCGTGCAGTGCACATTCTTTAAACTTGACAAAGCTCGCTAAAGAATTGAAAATTCTTATCTTTTCTGCAGCTTCTTTCTGCTGCCATGTTTGATCACGTCGTGATGCATCCATTACTTGCCTCACCTGCCTATGTTGCCACCGTGTTTACAATGAAAGCGTGCGACGCCGGTGCGGCGCAGCAAAGCTCCGTTTCGATGCATATCGGCGAGACGAAGCTTTGGCCACAACTTTAGAGGACATCATCAATACTTCTTTTTGGGCGAGTTGGCACATCTAAGTGCGAGAGGACATGTAAGTGCTTTCAGAGCTGATTACGCCTTGTCCAAACGGCACAAGCAGCGTATACGGTGCTTCTACTAAAAGTGGGGCTAGAAATGTATTCCAAGCTGTCCAAACATTCCGCTTATGAATTAAAATCGGGATCACTGTGCTTGCTCTTTATTTGGCAAACGTTTTGAAGCAGCGGCTTGTCATGTTACTGACCCAGTAAAGTTCCTTGGTGCGAGCACTATTTGATTGTTTATTTTCAGCCTAATCGCTTGCAGGTGTGCTCTGCTGTGATAGATTTGTTCTTGTTGCGCACAAAGCTTGGAATGTTATTATTCTGTACTTTGTGATATAGCTTGTAGCAAATACATATTATCGCTAGTCCCTCACTTACTCTGTGGACCGTCATGAAACGTTCAGCTTCCAACATGCGTGTCTTGTCGGTGTAGTCGCCGTCACTCATGCTTCGGCACATTGATTCAAGTGAGCGCCATTCACTTGATATGTTGGCGATAGGGTGGGCGTAAGTTTGCGTGCGAGTAGGGGTGGATGTGTACAGATAACGTGCAAGAAACTTACTATGCCAGTAAGTGGCACTATACTTGCGTTTGTAACGAGCGGTACTCACTCTTAAAGCTCGTTCACACTAGGCCGACACGACAGCGATTTTGATCTGCTGCCGACTGTTGGCAACAGCGTTTCCCTTCCTTTAAACCGTTGGCCACAGGCGTTTTCCGTCCTGTAAACTGCTGTCGCCAACAGTCGGCAGATCAAAACAGGTGTCGTGTCGGCCTGGTGTGAATAAGCCTTAAGTGCCGACGTTCCGGAGTTGAACACCTTTCTTTGGAGGTTAGCTATATACAGCACTGGCGGATGAATTACCTTTTTTTTTATCCTCGAGCAATGCCGTGCATGGTGAAGGGCCAGCAACACGAGCAGTACTAATGTAGTAGCGGCGACACAGGTTGATTCCGTTCCTTATATATTCCTTATATTCGCATTCTTTATATGCGAATCACTATTTTTGCAGCTAACTACCGCATACATCTTCCCTCTATCGTTACACATTTTACAGCATGAATTGGGCACAGTGCATTACCGCACACCAAGTTGCATTTCCGACAGCTGATCGCACAGTAGCAGGGCAGAAGCAGTAATGGCTTCGTATTCGTGCGCATTTGCTGAGGCAACGTATGGCGTGCCGCCGTAAGCGCTATCTCGTTCCTCTAGAGCAAACTGCTCCACGAGAAGGGTCAATATGATTCTGTAGATGCAAGAAATGTGGTGAAAGCAAGTTTTCAATCAACAGGATAAAGTGGTGTTTGAAAGGGTTAAGGCGGCTTTTGTTCATGAATTTCATTTCCTCACGTTCAACATCGAAGAGGCATCATTTATCCTATGCAGTGATAATTTTTCTTGTAATTGCATGGTTGCATTGTCTAAAACATTGTGCCTTTCTTTCCATGTGTTGCAGCAAAAATTGGAAGCAATTAAATTCAGGAAAATGTCTAAACCTATCTTTTGGAGTAATTCAGTGGTCACAATCTCTAGTAGTTTATAACAATCTCGGGTAACATATAACATTCTCGGGTAACTATATATGTCGACAGGCATATATATATATGACGATAGGCACGTGTACATTTAGTGACGTCATGCACTAAATGTACACGTGCCTATCGTCATAGACCCCAGGTACCTTTTCTTCCTTTTTTTTTTTGGTTACAGAGAAAATTGCATGACGTCACTAAATGTACACGTGCCTGTCGTCATAGACCAGGTACCTTTTCTTCTTTTTTTTTTTTGGTTACAGAGTAAATGTATAAATTGAGCTCTGTGTGCTTGCAATTGCACTCTCGATGAAGGCCGGACCCCGGCCGAAACGTCGAAATTAAAATGTTTTTGTTTTTCTATGTTCGTCTGCACTTCTTTTAAATTATATATATATATATATATATATATATGTATATATACACACGAAAGAAGAATGGGAACCGAGGGGCTCGATTTTATTAATCATAACCACATAAAGCCAAAAGACAACGAAGCCAAGGAAAGCATCGGGGAAATTAAGTGTAGTTGAAATTGGAATGTAGAAAATAATGAAGAAAAGGGAAATGAAAGTGGACGAAAAGATAACTTGTCGCCGGCGGGAGCCGAACCCACAACTTCCGCATTACGCGTGCCTAGCACTACCCATTGTGCTACGGCGACGGCCATCAATTCGTCCACTAACTTGGGTATTTATGTTTACTAGATCTAGGCCTAGAAGTGTTAGCCAGCGCCACTCAGAACCATGGTGGGCAGATGTGGAACATCCTTTTTAGCCCGATGGCGTCACGATACACGTGATCTTGGGAGAGCAGGCACATGGCTAATAAACCCTCGCATGCTACCTTATGACATCAAGGCTGTCAGATACGAGACCCTCGTAATGAAATACGAAAGAAGAATGGGAACCGAGGGGCTCCATTTCCTTTTTCTTCATTATTTTCTACATTCCAATTTCAACTAAACTTAATTTCCCCGATGCATTCCTTGGCTTCGTTGTCTGTTGGCTTTATGTGGTTATGATATATATATATATATATGTGTGTGTGTGTGTGTGTGTGTGTGAACGAGAAGAAAGGGAACCGAGGGGCCCGATTTTTATTAATGATATCATAAGAAGCCAAGAAACAATCACACCAAGGACAACATAGGGGAAATCACTTGTACTTACTAATTGAATTAAAGAAAATGATAAATTAATAGAAATTAAAGTGGATGAAAAAACAACTGTCCGCAGGTGGGAAACGAACCCACGTCTTTGCATTACGTGTGCGATGCTCTCACCATTGAGCTACCGCGAAGCCGTTTTCCCATCCACTTTCTTGGGTATTTATGTTTTACAACTAGAACTCAATCTGGGAGTGTTAGCCAGTGCCACCACTCACAGACCTAGGGGCGGATGTGGAACATCCTTTCTGCCGCAGACGTCACGAGCACGTGAATATTTGGAAATACCCCATAAATACCCCAGAAAGTGGATGGGAAAACGGATCCGCGGTAGCTCAATGGTGAGAGCATTGCACGCGTAATGCGAAGACGTGGGTTCATTCCCCACCAGCGGGCAGTTGTTTTTTCATCCCCTTAAATTTCTGTTAATTTATCATTTTCTTTAATTCAATCAGTAAGTACAATTGATTTCCCCTATGTTGTCCTTGGTGTCATTGTTTCTTGGCTTCTTATGATATGATATGTATGTATGATCATATCGTAAGAAGCCAAGAAACAATGACACCAAGTATATATATATATACATACATACATACATACATACATAACGCACACGACATTGAGCAGTGTATTCTGTTTTTGCCGCGTTTTCTTTTGTTGTCCTTTTTTTTTTTTAGTTTTGCATGTCTTTTTTATGTGTGTCGCTTGACCCCCCCACCCCTCTGCCTCCCATGTAATACCCTCTTTAAGCTATAATGAAATACATAGATCAAGATTTACTCACTTAGTGTCGAATCGCCTTGACCAGTAGCACGCCAAACATATTATGGAGGAGTCCTTGAAGAAATTCCATCAAGACAAATACGGTATGTGCTGCAGAAAAAAAGGAAGTGTCGCTATCTTTACCAGGCAGCAGCTTCTATTCATCTTAGTCTGAGTGCGTGACTGGGGTGTTTCGTCAAGCAAGTTCCCATTTGCGTCAACAATAACATTTTCAGTAGTGTTATTTTGTAAGCTCCTGTACTAAATTAAATACTTTATAAGATGTTTAAGACGAGAAGCATGTGGACTATTCTGGTGGCAGACCATCAAACACTCGGGAGTTTTCAGGCGGTTTCACTTGCAAGGGCCAACAGGCGCAGCTTGAGTGATCTGACATGGCCGATGGCTGAGAGCATTTTTTAGCCTCGCATATCACAATGTAAGAACGTTCCTGCTGGGAGTGTTTCAAAAAATGATAACCGTGCCTTTAAACCACACAATAATCCTTAGTGGATTAGGCGTTGTGCTGCCAAGCAGGAGGTCGTGGGATCAAATACTCGCCGAGGCGGCCACATTTCAATTGTCTAGCGTGCATTGAGTGCACGTTAAGGAATCTCAATTGGTAGAAATTCAGAGGCTCCCTAACCTCTTGCTCTTTTTACACCCTTCTATGTGCTTTTTCCTTAACTACTTTTTTATCCTCTTCTTTCTGCCTCCTTCCCACTCTTCCACTCTTGTCCCCTAGTTTTTGAAACCATGCATAGATATGATAAGTGACAGCGCTAATTTTCTTTTCAGTCTCTTCTTTTACAGCCAGCTGACACCGACAACAACCGCGCGTGAGCTGACTACTAACCCGTTAAAAGTAACCTGCCGAGGATGACAAGGCCACCTGTGACGAAGATAGGTCTTCCTATCAAAACTGTGGCCAGCCTTTATTCGATTATGTATTTTAATTTCTCGTGCAAGTGTTGTCCGCCTGAGTAATCCAGCTCAATGACTAGAATAGTGTTATCTGCCACAGGCAATTTTTAAATATTCTTTGTGGTCTAATAAAAGCTGTTATATACATGTAAGCACATGCATCATTGGTGCGGCATACTTAAACTTCCTGTCCGCACAGGCTACATAGTTTCTGGAAGCGTTCTATAGAAGTTGTCGTACAAAAAAGACTTGCATGCTCCTTTAAAGCGCAGCTCTTAGGCGCGCTGTCCCTGCGTTGAGCGTTGGCATCCCTCGTAATCCAGCGAACGACCACAGCGAAGGATGAAAGAGCTCACGTGGAGAACAGCGGGGGATGACAGATGGCAAGAGCAAAGAGAGCGCGAGGAGGAAAGCGGAGGAGAAGGATATGGCGAAAGTGTGAGAAAAAAATAGCTGCAGCTTAGGTCAGCTAACCCTGGATATGTAAAGCGAAAGCTTGGTTTGCCTGGTTAAGTCTTGCTGCTACTTGATTAACCTTCCCAGTCAAAAATTAAAAAAAACAATTGACTCCAACTGGCTTTTCTAATAGGAATCTACTGGGACCAACAGGAACCAACTGGAAAATCCTTACTTCCAACTGGTTACGATTGGGTCAGAGGAGGAACCAATTGGAGTTACCAATTGTAATGAACTGGACCCAATTGGAACTGATTGGAAAATCCTTAGTTCCAAATGGTTACGATTGAGTCAAAGTGAAACCAATTGAGTCCAATTGGACTTGGTTCCAACCAAGTGGGAAATCATTACCTGAAATCATTACCTCCAATTGGTTACGATTGAGTCATGGGATGCAACCAATTGAGTCTGATTGGATTTGCAAGTTTGAACCAGCTAGGGCCACCTTACATTCCCAACTACTAAGTCTAATTGGACTACCAATAGGAATAAACTAGAATGTAACCAACTGGAAAGTCATATTTCCAGTGAATGAACCCATATTCAAAGTAATTGGAATGAGTTATAGCTATTATATGCATGCAGTACTAAGGCTATAGCAAACCTGTTTCTGACAGCTGGAATCCTATTTAGGTTTGCTTTGTAGGGCCCGGTATATATATGTGTATTGGTATTGCCCGTTGGTGCAATTGGTCATTCCAACCAATTGGTACCTATTGGGTACAAATGGTCACTCCAACAAAAAGCAATTGGTCACGCTCCAGCTGGTCTTATTGGTCCAATTATGTACTAATTTACGATTGGAAATTTCCCAATTGGAGTCAATTGCTTGTTTTGACAGGGTTTGATTTTCAAATGAGCGCCTATTAATTTGCACTAGTTACACGGGTAGCGTGTCCAGGTCGCAAGGAAGGCGTATACCACTATGCCACCCCATAGTTATTTTGCACGCTGGCGCGTGCATGTTGTGCTTACATAGAACGATTTACCGACGTTACCCAGGAGTACCTGAAACTCCGATGTACCGATTTTCGCTGATGTACTACACTCGGTAGTTCCACGTTGTGCGCTGCATGTATTCGATGTAACAGCTTTAATCAAGGAAAGCTTGAGTACCACGGCGACATTTGCATCATGAACTGCATTACCACGCAGGCTATGACATGAAACTGCATGTCGCAGCACGCATACGCTGAACGTTATCACGATGGCAGTAACAACCTCAACGCAAACTTCCTGAAGTTCGCTGTAGCACTTTACTGCAAACATAGTACAAGCAACAGGATCGCGTTCTCTTCACACAAACAAACCGATCCTCGCCTAAAAAAAAAAAAAAAGAACTTTCTCGAGCAAGATGTTGAGAACACAACAACTGCCATTGTCGCAGCTTATGATAAGATTCGCAATCCATGTGGCTCTTCGGCGCCGCAAAACTGCAATACGCAGCATAATTCCACGGCCATGCGGAGTTTCGTAGATGATGACTCCATGGTACTAGAAGCGCACCCGATCGCAGTGCGAAGGCTACAGACGGAGCGTCTGCTCCTACGTGCCGACCTCCGTACGCTGTTTCCGGCGCTCGCCGCTAGGTGTCGCATGAATTGCTGGAGTCGCGAATACAGCTGTCAGAAACAGGTTCGCTATAGCCTTAGTACTGCATGCATATATACCTATAACTAATTCAAGTTTCCTTGAATGGGTTCATTAACTGAAAGTATGATTTTCCAGTTGGTTATGTTCTAGCTAGTTTATTCCTATTGGTAGTCCAATTAGACTCATTTGGGAATGCAAGATGGGCCTATCTGGTTCAAACTGGCAACTCGAATTGCACTCCATTGGCTGCATACCTGACTCAATTGTAACCAATTGGAGGTAAGGATTTCCCAATGGGCCCAGTTGATTCTAACCGGCAAGTCCAATCAGACTCAATTGGTTTCACTTTGACTCAATCGTAACCAGTTGGAATTAGGGATTTTCCAATCGCTTGCAACTGGGTCCAGTTCATTTCAATTGGCAACTCCAATTGGTTTCTCCTCTGACCCAATCGTAACCGGTTGGAAGTAAGGATTTTCCAGTTGGTTCCTATTGGTCCCAGTTGATTCCTATTGGAAAAGCTAATTAGAGTCAATTTGACTGGCAGTGAAGCAGCTTGCTGAGTGATATCCGCGGGGTGGTCAGATGCCGCTTGCCGACGACATCTCAAAGCCTCCCGCTCCCTCACAACGTTCACAGAAGACGGCCAGGCCTCGCTCTCATTCATGGCCAAGTTCGCACTGACTAGGCGAGCGCGGCACTCCTCTTAAGATCACCCCACATTCAGCGTTTTCCCTGCGTTTTCTGGCGTTTTGTCACCCGGCGTCGCTCAGCGTCGACGCTGAGGGAGGCGCCAAGGCTAAACGCCGTGCTCAAGGCACACCAGATCTCGCCGTCGTCACCGACAATGCCGGGAGATGCAAGGCAAGCGACGCCGGTAAAAGCGCTGAATGTGTGTGTGTGGGGGGGGGGGGGGGGGAGGCTTTAGCCAGGCGCGCGGCGAGTCAAGTGGTCAGGCGGCGACCGAGCTGCGGAGAGCGCAGCCGGCGGCGGCGGCGGAGCTCGGCGCGGTGAGTCACGTGATGCGATGGCCAAGGCTGCGGTGCAGCTGCGGCCAAATGAAGGTCAAGTTGCTGGTGACGACGAAACTCGGCTCTATGTGCTTAGTAAAGCTTTCGCTTTACAAATAGTGCCCCGCAAGCCTTGTTCTGCGGCGACGATCGCTTCGAGACGGCCCCAGAGTAGCGCACATTGTCTGTTCACCGATAACGCCATCGATGAGGCATGCGGCGAGTGCATCCACCGATACCATATATGGAAACAAAAGAGTTGGATGAGCAGAGGTCTGCCTGCGGCGGCTGCTGTCAATCGCGCCCACGCGTCATCCATGAGCTGCCTTTCGCGATCTTCCGATTTGCGAGGCAGTCGCGCCACATCACACTTCAACCTGTTTGCAACGTGCCGCACGAGTTAAATTGTCTACGCCAGCCACTATATCGCGAAATGAAAACACGTATTGAACGGAGCTCAAATTTCGCATCATGGAATATCGTAATCGTCGGTGAAATTTTTTTTTACCCTTTACACTGTCCTATATGCAGCTGCTATAGCCTTAGTCTATGAGGAAAGAAAAATGAATACATTCTTTATGAGCATACGTAGAAACACGAATGCTGGAGATAACATCACTTGAATATTATTGTCATCTTTGAACCTCTGAGTGGTTGTAGAGACTGCTTGGAAACACAACACATGGAATTGTAAACATACACGTTGAATTACTTGCACTGGCCATCGTGTCCAGGTTGTAGAATCTCAATGCCGATTTGGCTATGGCACAAATAATTAGAAGAAGTTGAGCGGCCATTGCTGTCCCATCTACGTGGTCTATCATTTCCATGTACCACTGTAACAAAAGACAAAGCAGATAAAAATTGTTCTGTTGATTTTTAGCCCAACACATACAATGAAAACACAAAAACATTGTTGGACCCTATTGCCAACGCATCCATACAGTGTCGGTCCAATTCCACAAAACACTTTTTTTATTCGCAGCATTAGGAGCATACGATGTTCATCATTTTACACACAAAAAACGACATAAAAGTGCAAAGTACACATGAACTTCATCGTACACAATTATGAAGATTTACATATTTAATAAAAAGTCCTTAAGTATCGGCAAGATGTTCTTAACTCATTCGGAATAAAATTCCATATTAAGCCTTCCTTAAAATCTGCTAGGGACTTTCCATAAGTATTTGCAGAGACAGGCGGGTCGTATTTATTATTACAGTGGGCTCTCGTATTACGTGTCGGTAATGTAAATATTAGAAGAGCACGAATAAGTTGTCCGGTCTGATTCGCTCTTTGAGTCATTGGTCACAATTCATAAATATCAATGTTTATAGAATGAAATCTCAAATCGTCAACATTGCGCAATCAAGCGTAACATAGGAACACATGATAGAATGTGTAAGCGTGTCTGAACAAGGACGTAGAGAGAAACAGACACAGAGAAACAGCAGGAACACAGGTACGATAAATTTAAATCATGTGGATATAGTATATATAGAACATGAAAAGTCACGTTACGTCACTGAGGCAGCGAGATTATTGCGGATAAACCCCTCATGACATACCCCAACGAGTCCCGAGTATAAATGCTTCATTACGTGCAGTGTAATGGCAGAAACTAGCTAACCCTGCGAATATATACCAGTATGTGAAGGTTGTTTCGTACTAGCACTGATAATGGCAGTTGATCATTCGATCGCTATTCGAAAAGTATTCGATATTCGATTCCCTTCTGGCACCATTTGATTAGCATTTGCATACCTCTACCGCTGAATGGAAACGGCTTATTTTTAGTCATCACTTTACATATGACCAGCCTTGAGTGGCAAAGGTCACGTGAGCCGACTTCGAAAAATTTTATACCATGTTTGTACCGTTGGCTGAATGGTGCGCCATATAAGTAGGACATGCGCTTCACCATTATGCAATACAGTAGGCTATATGCTTTGGATGATTGCACAATAGAGCGATTGCAAAATAAAGACGGAAGAGCATGCACGTGCCTCTAAGAAAGCATGTCACCCATATATAATACTTTTGTGAAGATGTCACCACGCTCTTGCGTGTCTGGACGACCACGCATTCAACCGTGTTGCGGAATAAAGATGGCCCAATGCAAATAAAAAAAAAATTCAGCAGACTCAACTACAGTTGACACTTACGTAATATGAAGCCTGGTAGACTTTGGTTGCAATAAACCACATAACTGCAGCGAATGGTTACTGATCTTGTGCGGTGTGTCTCCTATGAGTCTACGTTTCTATATAGTATTTAACAATGTGACCGATGCTACAACGTAAATAAAGCAAGTATTTAATTTGAACAGTTTCGAATTTTCAAGTCGAACCGACAAGGAGCAGTGGTGACAATAATTCGGCTCTTTTTGGGACACTTCGATCACTACATGTAGTGTCCACTGGAAGATAGCTGGAAGTGCAAGTCGGCTACTCTGATGACGAAGTCGCGATTGAAAATGGCACTGACTCGCGGAGCAACGGCAGTGTTTGTGAGGACAGAGTTCGGATAGGTCTGAGTGTTGGTTTTGTTCACCAGGACGACAACATAGAAGCCTTAATGTGCACCAAGAATGCCAACCGTGCAGCAAGCCTCGCTGCAAAGTTTGTCGCCACGTAACAACAGACACAGCTGAAGCATCGCATTCGGACTCTGCATATATAGTTAACAAAAATATCGATTGTGATTCCAGTAATGTAGTGCACAAAATTCGATGTGATATGTGCAAATAGGAATATATTGGACAGAGACGCATTTTCGCCTGCGGTTCAACAACCCCCGCGCGCACATTCTCCAGAGGTGTTCGACTGCCTGGCCACTCCTTTGAACGTGTGAGCGACGTGCTCTTGGAATCTTGTTGGCAACACACCTTTGCACACGAGCAGAGAGAAGCTTTTTTTATCCACGCATTTGCAACGTTTGCTAAAGGAATAATGAGGGTCTGGGGCAGCTGACGTGTCCACGATATGCCATGAAAGAGGGAAGGCGGCAATATATGCTCTCTTCTAGAAAATTTTAACTGGCTGCCGCTCGTTGTTTCATCCGCGTGTGCCTCAGGGGGCGAGAAGAATAACTAATAAATCCAGTTTCCTTCGCCCGGTCGCTCAAGTAATCATTCCGTGGGACTTTATGTTTCAGCTAGGAATCCAGGCGCTAGCGGGCACAGTGTTAGTTGTCCAGTAAACATTCGAAAACGGCCGCTTGCTCGTTCACGTACGTAATGGCTCGGCCTGCCTAAACCTGGCAGCCCAAGGACATACTCGCTTTCAAACTCTATATATATTATTGTTCTTTGATCTACACCCAAACTGGACCACGAAAATTGCCGGAATGGGTCCTGCATGTGCGTTGTGACCAGTCTGTGTCTCTCTCTCTACAAGTTGATATCTTTCAGTCTTCCCTCCGGTCTCTTTCTATTTTGAGCACGATACCAGAGGGAGGGGACATTACAGAGACCCCTCAGTCACATTGTCACACCGCGTCCAGTAGGTTGTGAATCTGCCAAGGCAGGCTACTTGTCTGTTTACGAATTGCAACAGATGCACAGGTTTTATTAGGATAGCAATGATATGGACACTCCAGGCTCACTTCTGCCGTCGGCGTCGCCGTGATGTTCCGCATAAAGTCCAAGGGCAGTAGCATCGCCGCGTGCCGTATGCTTTGTGTGCGAGTGAAAGCATGTGAGGGTGAACTGACGATGGCGTCCCGGGCTCAATCTTGCGCGCGACAGGGAGAGAATTGCGGGAAAGAAGCACGCCGTCTTTCATCGCGCGCACAGCACCGGAAAGGGGGGGGGGGGGGGTTACTCTAGTGGCTGCTGCGTGTGGCTGCGGGTCCTATATCTTGAAAGCGATCTGTGCCGAGTGCAGATAGCTTCCTTTGCGCTGCGTTTTCACTGCGTTTGCGCCACTTAGTTCTCGTTGAAGTGAAGCAAGATCGATGCAACACGAAGGCCAATTCGCTCGCTACTGCTGCCGCACTTCCTCACTTCATCATTTTGACAGTGGATTCCCACGGTCATTGAGTAAGATGTGTTCATGTTTGCTTGTGCGCGTGTGACACCATGCTTGTTAAATAATTTGTAAGCGAATGTCTGCAAGTTTATACGGCCGATAAAACTATTATCCTGACATCGCATAGCTATCTACTAATTTGCTATCGCAATCAATGCTTTGCCTTTCTGGTGAAACTATGACTTCTTCACTACAATCATCAAGCACGGCGAAGCACGGCGAAGATGGCATCAAGCCATCGTCAAGCACGGCGAAGATGGCATATGATGACGAATGCATGCCGATGAGTGCATGACAACGGTGGCAAGACAGCGGCACGAGAACAATGGTTTGACGAAGATTACATGATGACAATGGCGTGACGAGAGCTGGATGACGGTGATGACAGGATCAAGGCGACATCCAGATGAAAGTCGGACGAGACGGCACGGTAGCGACCGACAATGACGGCATGCATGGGGCGCCATAATTAGGACTGAATAACAGCAGTACGATTATAATACAATGACGAAAAAATCAGTGGAACGACGAAGGCGTTATGACGACGATTAAATCACGTTACTGTAGGGATGACAATTATAAAAAGACAGTGGGAGGAAGACGACGACTGTGTAACGACGATCGCGTGATGACAACGGTATGACGAAAGTCTGATGACAAAGCTGTGATGACGACGATGCAATGACCACGACCCGGAACACATACCTAGTGATCCAAGCTATTTGCACCACTGTGTTGGAGTAGAAGGCGGGAGGACGTCAGCATGACGAGTGTCGCAAGAAAATCTGGAATGACAACAATGCAGCGAACACGACGGCATCGCGACCACCAGCACATACCTATTGGCCCGAGCTATTAGACAACTTGGACGACTGGGTCAGGGTAGACGGCGTGATGAGGACGACACGATGAGAGTAAGATCACTAGGCCGGAATGACGACAATGGAACGACCACGACAGCATCTCGACCAGGATCTGAGCGGCCTAAGCAGGTAGACAACTTGGGTCACTAGCTTGCCACAAGGGGATAGATGGATGTGATGGGATAAATGAATGAACAGACAGACATGCTAAACACAGCTGAAATAATCCTATTCGCATTAAAGAAAAAAACGATGCCAACATTTTATTATTATTTTTTTTACTTTGTTACACGATTACACGAATACGCAATCCTTTTAGTTCATGTAAGCGCATGCGCAGTCTCTACTGCCTGACACATATATACTGATTCAGTGGCACAATAAAATTAATTGAAAGTTTGCGCTCGGTGTGTGTATTCTTCTCTGCCATCCATGTCCGTTTGCTGCGCAATAACACCTTAGTAATTTTATTAAAGTGCGCTTTGTATTTACGACCGTTTCCCTCCACACGTCATACATTTCGAATGCCCACTAAACTAGTTACAAACAATCGGCACAAGGTTACATGCGGAAGTACTCACCAACCATTCATGTGGTGGGACTTGTTCAATAAGCGCACACCTTTGGTCACGGCCCAATGTTGTGTTGACAATGTAGACCATCAAAAAAAAAAAAAAAAATGCGTGGAAGGGGCCATAATCATCCGCGTTAAATGCAGCGAGCCCTAGTAGCATAACCTCTTCATATGAGTATCTGCTCCTTATGGCGTCTGCAGACTCCCGTAAGCGGGCTCGCTGATGAGGAGGTAATACACGGGACCGTTTTCGTAGATAGTGAGCAAATTCATTGTCCATTGACTTTTTTATGGATGCCCACAGCATGATCATCATTACCCATAGAGGTGAATCTGCGCTGTAAGATATACAAGACGACACAGAAGGCAGCGGCGATACGTCCTGAGAGTGAGAAAGAATGAAGGCAATGTTAAGGTCAAGCAAACAGAAAGCGAATATTCTGAGGTGCAAATACAAAATCAGGAGAAGATTAGCAGCGGCGTACTAATATATTGCTGCTTGCGTGCATGTATGCTAAGAAGCGAGCAATGCCAGTGCTAGAAAAGCCCTCACGGCGAACTTATTGTTTTTCGCGCATTTAACTTGAAGAGTTCTCGTCCAATGAACCACGCATTTACAGAAGGGTGTTGCCGGTACTCCCTTTCGTACAGACGGTGTACAGAGTATAAATGGAACTGATGCTCCTCGTAATTAATTATCTAACTCGAGAAGTACTGTCCTAATTGTCAAAGTGTCAATGAGAAAAACACTTTTATGTAGCACGTACTGAGCAACAGAAAGTTGTAGCGGGAGTTTTTTATGTTGCTCAGTACGTGCTACATAAAAGTGTTTTTTCGAGCGCGAAAGAAGCCCGCGAATACACGCAAAGTGCCTTGAGCGACCAGTCGCTTGCTCCTTTCTCCCCCGGAAAAACACATTTATATGTAGCACGTATTGAGCAACAGAAATCTGTATCGGGAGTTTTTCATGTTGCTCTACAATTTTCTCAATGACACTTTGATAATTAGGACAGTACTTCTCGAGTTAGATAATTAATTACAATTACCTAATTAAATCTCAGTAACGACAAACTTACTGGCGGCTACTCCACTGTACTGGAAACGATATGCACTAGGTTTGCTTCGCGTAACGCCGCTCCTTTTTTTAAATCGTGCTGCGTGATAGCTGGGACACCCTGTATATACAAATACACTATAAGACTGGCTTCCCACACTTGGCACACATACACGCTTTTTCCACTTTGACGCTCCTAATACTGACACATTATATGCTTGAGCGTCCCAAAACAACTGTGAGGGCTTCCAGAAACGTATAGCAGTAAAGGGTTCCAGATAAATTTCGACCTCGCGTGGATCCTTGAACTTGCACCAAAAGGCTTGGTACACGAAAATATTTGCATGCGGCCACTGCGGCCGTTGATCAAACCCGCGACCATTCACAGCAAGCCACACAGACAACAACGAGGGAAACCGCTCCGGTCACTGGCAGTCAAGATTTATCTTTTCTAAGGTATGCTTAAGCAGGCTTATAATACTTACGACACCGGCGATGAAGAGTCGGCGGGTGTCGAGGTGGTCAATGTGCGAGGAAAATTCCTTCCTGGCTTTCTCATAGAGGTACATAAACATGCCTAACAATACCAACTGAGTAGGAAGGGGTGCCATTTTTAGAGGTTGCGATTGTGATGAATGAAAGAAACCGACGCCGACGACGACGAAGTGTGCACGCGTTCTTTCGCGAGTGGAGGAGGGGGCGCTGCGAGCCGTCAAGGCGAGCGGACGCGTTTCACGTCGGCTCCGCCGAATGGATGTCCTGTCCACCGCCCGAAACCACTCGGACTGCATCCGTGAAGTTACCAGGAACCCGTGAACAGCATTCTTATCCACGTGGGCCAATTTTTGGCAGTTCTACAGGACTTTATTCTTCGACCACGCGAACGCCGTAGACGCGGAGGCCGCGGACGCGGCACCAGACGCGGCCACCGTGGCTCTCGTACGGGGCTACGATCCGGACAGCATGCGAGCAATGGAGCTTTCGACCGCGGATACGCGAGTTGTATTGCGATAGCAATTATATGGACACTCCAAAGCAGATTTCTGCCGTCGTCGTCGCCGTGAGGTTCCGTATGACGTCAACGGCGATGAAATCGTCGCCGCGCTCCGGACGCTGTATGTGCGATCAAAGGGCGCGAGGGACGCGCGCTTTCACGGGGAGCGAACGCACGTCGGAGAGCAAACGCGCGTTCTGCGCCGTAGTAGTAGTAGAGGTTCGGGGTGGGAAAAGATGCATATTTCTGCAGCCCTTATAGGGAGCACGGCTCAGCATCTGAGGGGAGGGGAATGGGGGGGAGAAAGAAGGAAATAGTGGGAGAAGGGTGGAAGGGAGAGGGCAGTCGTCCTCGTCTCGGGCAGGGTGTCCCTACAGCCGGTCAGCCAGCATAGTGTCCGCAAGGTAGCCGAGGACCACCTTGAACACTTGGCTGGGATTGCGGGCTGGATGCAGCAAGTCCGTGCTGGTACCAGAAGGTAGGCCCATGCGGCGGAGTTGAGCCACCATGGTGTTGCGGTGTTGGTCGAGTGCGGGGCAGGAACATAGGAGGTGCTCCAGTGTTTCGTCTGCCCCGCACATAGAGCATGCTGGGGAGTCTGCTCTTCCCAGGCGGAAGCTTCGGGCGGCGAGCGGGCACGCACACGCACAGCCTACGCCGTGCTCCCTGAAGGGCTGCAGAATTAAGCGTCTCTTTCCTCCTTTCCATATATAGACCTTTTCACAAACCGACGTTTGAGCAGCGCCATTTGCCGACGCGGGCGACGTCTAGCGTCAGAACATGTTATGCCACCATTTTGGACTGTGCGCCTTGCGAGAGCAGGCCGGCCATACTTCGGTTGTGTGATCTTCGCCGCGCATTATTTCGATTGTTTTCTTCCGTTTCGCTTGTCTTGTGCGGCTTGACTTGTTACATGTTTCACGTGCTCGCGTGAGCGCTCAGTGTGGTGTGCCATGGCACCAGCAAGCCCAGCCAGTGGATGTGGTGTTTCGTCGTCGGTAGCGGCGGCAGCCGCGTCTGCTTCGTCGAGACCTGGCGTGCTAATCAGCGGTATATTTCATTGTTATTTCTGGACACATGTGACCGTATCGTCGATTGAATCTGATCACCATTAGGTTTCGCGGTTGAGGGTTGCCTCATTTAGCGAAAGCAGGCGCGTACGTAGGTGTCGGGCAATGCTTAGAACCAGGCGCCGGCGGCCCGACGACGCGTGTCAGTGGTTGGTAGATATGCGGTGGTTACTCCATACGCTTCTGACGCAACTGAACAGCTCAATCATGCAAAATTTATTGGATCTGGTGCGGTGCAGTGTGCTTATAACCAAATGTCAAAGCATAAGCGTGGCGATCGAGCAGCGTGGTACCTGCAGCGAACCGACGCGCGATAGTGATCACAGATGCCAGCGCAACTGATACAGCCCAGGTGCTATATTTTTATTTTTAGTATTTAGTAGTTATTTATTTATACATACTGTCAATCCCAATAGGGATTATAACATGACTTGTTATAAAGATATATTTGTTTACCTATTTTTTACGTTTGTTTACCTGGAATGGCTTTTCTTTCGAATGTCTCAATTTGGAACAAGCTTCGCTCACGGTGAACCTTAACTTAGATCGTGCGCGAAGTTTGTATTGAAGATATCGCGTACGGAAAGAATTGTTCGTGTGCGCTATCTCTGAAGCGAAATACGCCAATAATATTGCAGCGTTAGGGCCATCTCTGCTCTTTCTCTAGTTTCTGTGCAATGTTCATAATAAAGTAATCTCAACTCTTGACAATTGTCGAATAAATACAAATGCGTATGACTGCAAACCACTACTGACCGTGAGTGAAAAGCGCTTAGTGGTCAGCGAAGCGGTCACTGCACGCACGTAAGTATTTCACTTGATCGACTGTGCGAATAATTTATTTTTTTCGTTCCTGTTATTCTTGAAAGTATGATGCTATTGTCCGCGCGTACCCATGCGAATACCATTTTTTACGTTCTAACTTGCGCGGACTCATTTAGCGCGTTTCTACTCCATGCACAGTTAGCGCATTACGGTTCCCGAACTCTAGCACTGGCGCTAGGCCGCGCTGATGAGGTTGACACGTTCGTTTTTGCATTCTCTTGCTGCCCAAGCACATAGACAACGCTCAAAGATGGGTGAGCTCGATGCAGCACCACACTGTTGAAATTATTAACTTTATGGGCAGGGCCGCGCAGGGTGCGTGTGAACGCAGAGACAATGTTTTGGTGGACACAGGGTCTGCATACATCTTCCATAGGACACGATTTTTCCAGATCGTTGCGAAGTGTATTTACCGACTAGTTCTCTCGCAGAGTGCTTCAATTTGTGTTATACCGGTGTCACACGGTCATTTTGATAGCGATCGAGACCGATCTGGATCAGAATGTTCGACCGCGATTGGCATCCCTTCCGCAGATTGAGCAAAGAAGCCAATCGCGACCAAGAAATTCGACCCAGATCGGCCTCGATCACGATAAAAAGTGCGCCGTGTGGCCCCCGTATTAGGCAGTGGAATGAAGTCGTGTTTGAAAGAATAACAAATGTAGCCTCTGCTACTACATACGAGAAAATATTGCATCGAAGAGCTGACAATTCTCGCAACCTATTGGGACATGTGCCGAAAAAAGTTTACCAAAATGCGTTATTTTACTGATGTGTGCATTGGTTCACATTAGACTGAAATGCCAAGTCCTCAGGTGATGCAGGAAACCGGCAAAACGTTAACATATCACATCGGCAGTGGTCTCGCGGAGTGCTGTGTTGTGGACACACTATACTCCTCAAAATCGCAGCGATGGCCTAGCGGTAGAGCATCCGCCTCGTATACGGGAGGTACCGAGTTCAAATCCCGGTGCCGCCGGGAACCCACCGGTTTTTCTCATGGGTAGAGATGTCCCCTGGCCTGGTGCTCGGCTGTCGTGGGGGTCCACATCTCGAAAGAGGGCCCAATAGAGATTTCAGCTGTTGTCTCTGGGCGCCTCTTGTCCAACCACAGACGGCCTTGTAGACGAGCATCCGCCCCAGCTGTGGGAGGCAAGTGCTGCCGCCGGGCACCTACCGGTAAAATAGGTACAAGCGCGCTCCCGGCCTGGTGCTCGACCATTATGGGACCTGAGCGCTTGGACAGGGGTGTTTGACCTCAACCCGAAGGTGCCCCCACCTCAATAGGTGCTTGGGGCGCCACATGGGAAATGACCGCCATGGGAGCGGCCCAGACGTGGTCTGGCGGTCTGGCGTGGAGAGTATGTGTCAGTGTTGCCTGTTCGGTCTGGACTGTGAGCTTGCCTTGTGCTTGCATTGCGGAGTGGTAGCTTTCCTTCGATGTTTCCGTTTATTTTTGTCACGAATGACTTACGCTCGTAAATAATGGCATATATACTCATCAAAAGACTACAGGCCAGCACTGTTTAGTTTATGGGTGCACAAACAACCAGCGGGAAATAACGATTTTGGGGACTAAGTGTGTCCACAACACAGCACTCCGCGAGACCACTGCCGCGATGTGGTATGTTCACGCTTCGCCGGTTTCCTGCATCACCTGAGGACTTGGCATTTCAGTCTAATGTGAACCAATGCACACATCAGTAAAATAACGCATTTTGGTAAACTCTTTTCGGCACATTTCCCAACAGGTTGCGAGAATTGTCAGCTCTTCGATGCAATATATTCTCGTATGTAGTGGCAGAGGCTACATTTGTTATTCTTTCAAACACGACTTCATTCCAATGCCTAATACGGGGGTCACACGGCGCACTTTTGATCGTGATCGAGCCCAATATGGGTCGAATTTCTTGGTCGCGATTGGATTCTTTGCTCAATCTGCGGGAGGGAGCCAATCTCGGTCGAACATTCCGATCCAGATCGGTCTCGATCGCTATCAAAAGTGGCCGTGTGACACCGGTATAAGACAAATTGAAGCACTCTGCGAGAGAACTAGTCGGTAAATACACTTCGCAACGATCTGGAAAAATCGTGTCCTATGGAAGATGTATGCAGACCCTGTGTCCACCAAAACATTGTCTCTGCGTTCACACGCACCCTACGCGGTCCTGCCCATAAAGGTAATTAACTTCAACAGTGTGGTGCTGCATTGAGCTCACCCATGTTTGAGCGTTGTCTATGTGCTTGGGCAGCAAGAGAATGCAAGAACGAACGTGTCAACCTCATCAGTGCGGCCTAGCGCCAGTGTTAGAGTTCGGGAACCGTAATGCGCTAACTGTGTGTGGCGTAGAAACGCGCTAAATGAGCCCGCGCAAGTAAGAACGTAAAAAAAAACGGTGTTCGCATGGGTACGCGAACAATAGCATCATGCTTGCAAGAATAACTGTAACGAAAAAAATTCGCACAGTCGATCAAGTGAAATACTTACGTGCGTGCAGAGACTGCTTCGCTGACCACTAAGCGCTTTTCACTCACGGTCAGTAGTGGTTTACAGTCATATGCATATGTATTTATTCGACAATTGTTAAGACTCGACATTACTTTATTATGAACATAACACAGTGAGACGGTGTAAGGGAAACAAGAGAAAGAGCAGAGATGGCCCTAACGCTGCAATATTATTGACTTATTTCGCTTCCGAGATAGCGCACACGAACAATTCTTGCCGTACGCGATATCTTCAATACAAACTTCGCGCACGATCTACGTTAACGTTCACCGTGAGCGAAGCTTGTTCCAAATTCAGACATTCGAAAGAAAAGCCATCCCAGGTAAACAAACGTAAAATATATGTAAACAAATATATCTTTATAACAAGTCATGTTATAATCCCTATTGGGATTGACAGTATGTATAAATAAATAAATACTAAAAATAAGAATCTAGCACCTGGGCTGTATCAGTCGCGCTGGCATCTGTGATCACTGCCGCGCGTCGATTCGCTGCAGGTACCGCGCTGCTCGATCGCCACACTTTATGCTTTGACATTTGGTTATAAGCACCCTGCACCGCACCAGATCCAATAAATTTTGCATGATTGAGCTGTTCAGTAGCGTCGGAAGCGTATGGAGTAACCACCGTATATCTACCAACCACTGACACGCGTCGTCGGGCCGCCGGCGCCTGGTTCTATAAGCATTGCCCGACAGCTACGTACGCGCCTGCTTTCGCTAAATGAGGCAACCCTCAATCGCGAAACGTAATGGTGATCAGATTCAATCGACGATACGGTCACATGTCCGCAGCAATAACAGTGAAATATACCGCTGATTAGCACGCCAGGTCTCGACGAAGCAGACGCGACTGCCGCCGCTACCGACGAAGAAACAGCACATCCACTGGCTGGGCTTGCTGTTGCCATGGCACACTACACTGAGCGCTCACGCGAGCACGTGAAACATGTAACAAGTCAAACGGCACAATACAAGCAAAGCGAAAGAAAACAATCTAAATAATGCGCGGCGAAGATCACACAACCGAAGTGCGGCCGGCCTGCTCTCACAAGGCGCACAGTCCAAAATGGCGGCGACGCTAGACGTCGCTCGTGTCGGCCAATGGCGCTGCTCAAACGTCGGTTTGTGAAAAGGTCTATAGAGAGCAAACGCAACGTTTTTCGTCGCGCGAAAGGCTGTGGGGGGACGGGAGGGAGGGAGGGGAGGCGACGTTTAACTGCGGCACCAAATACGTATTTATATAAAAATGCCGCGCGCGTTCGGTGCGAACGCGGGCAAAACGCCAACGTCGTCGGTAACAGTTCTGCGCGTTGCTGGTGCTGCTGCATGTCCAACTTTATACGTACAGCTGATAAAATTACTATCCTTACTCCGTAGAGCTCTCTACTAATTTGCTATCGCAATTGGTACTTCGCCTTTCGGTTGAAACTGCGACAAATTTTTTGATAAAGCTACGGAGTATACCATCCAGAAGAAGTTAGAACAGTGGGAACGAGCAACCACGAGACGCGCCCGTTCCGAACAGCAAAGAAGCCCTAGCCACGGTGGGGGCAGTGACGGCGACGCCACCGCTTCGGCGCTGGGCAAGCAAGCTCAAGCTAAACGCTGGAAGCCACAAGTTATGCCAGGATTTGGAGCGGAAGAAGCGGTGATCATCATCAAGCCAAAGGGAACTCTCAACCTCGCACAATTTAGGGGCAGCAACCAGATCGGGGAAGCCATTTACGCTGCCGCCGGCATTCCGCGGGCGTCGCAGGCGCTCGCCATTTGGCCGGCCTGGGACCAGAATATAATTATTATTGGCATCAAGAACGCCCAACTTATTCGTCAGGTCCTCGCGATCGGACAGCTCGAACTCGGAGGACAGGCCCAAGCTGTTGAAGCCTACCTCAAGACATCGGACAACACAAGCATGGTGTCATTCAAGTGGATATTACTTACTTACAAGTGGATATTCAACTGAAGCGGATATTACTCAGGCCATTTACTCACCGGAGGCTCCAGTAGTAGGAGTCCTAAAATCAGGAAAGACCAACGTAGCAGCGATCACGTTCGAGGGCCGGAAGGTGCCTTTCAACGTTTATTATTGGGGAGAAGCTGTGCCGGTCCGCTTCTACCGCAAGACGACACCAGCCTGTCCAGGGGCGTAGCCAGAAATTTTTTTCGGGGGGGGGGGGGGGGGGTTCATCGGCCCGACCGGGGGGGGGGGGGGGGGCAAGCGTCCGCTTTCCTCTACGTGACGTGATCGATAATAAATATCGGTAGTTTAAGCACCCTCTATGTATGTATATCAAAGACATGGGACCCCCCCTCCCCCCTCGCGTGTGTGTGTGCTAGAGCACTGCACGGGCTCGGGCTTACCCGAAAGCCCGGGCCCGTGGGCCGGGCCGGGCCAGGTAGAACTGTTTTTTCACGGGCTTGGGCTGGGCTCGGACACGGCGTGTGCTTTTTGACCCGGGCCCGGGCCGGGCTCAGGCTTTCTGGTGGTGTGCATGTAACGTGCAGTGAGTTATTCTCGGGCGACTCAACTCTGAAAAACATTATTTTTCGGTCTCGGGCCGGGTTCGGGCCAGTTTAGAGTCGGGCTCGGGCCGGGCTCGGGCCTAAGGTAAAGGGGTGGCCGGCCGGGCCGGGCGGGTAACGTAGATTATTTCCGGGCCCGGGCCGGGCCCGGGTCTCGCCATAAAAGTTTTGATCGGGCTCGGGCGGGCCACCCAACGTAATAACGGGCCCGGGCCGGGCCCGGGCTGAAAAAATCGGCCCGTGCAGTGCTCTAGTGAGTGCTTGTGAAGAAATTAAGTAAAAAGTAATGTAAGCTCAGTAAAATACAGTAAGTACGACAGGTACAGTGGGCGTTTGGAGCAACCGTCTCTCATCGCGCCACTGAATGGACCAGTCTTCGAAAACGCATCATTGAGACGACCCGCCCGATCGGAGAAGACATCATTAATTGTTAATCTCCGTTAAGCGTAGATGGCGTCGTCCTCGTCGGGGCGAAGTGCGTTTCACAGGTCAAGGACGGCTATACATGTGAAAATGCACGTGTTACCAGGCTATACCTACTCCCATAGCAATAGCTTGTTCGCTGCGTCTTTGCGCTAGAAAACTTAAATACGCGCAAAAACGAGTAATGCTTTTTTTTACGAAGCTTTCGTCGCCTTGCATTTCCTGTGGCAAGTGCATGGGCTGCTGTGTCTTCCGCTGTGTGCGAGCGTGCAGCCGTCATTTGCCTTTACGTCATTTCATGTGTACGCATTTTAAGTAGTGCGTGCGAGTCATTTCTGCTTCACTTAGGCCGGTGCAAACAGGAAGCGGCCTTGTACCTCACAGAATCTCGACTGATTGGTGTACTAGTGATGCAGGAATGAACTCCGGTCTTGTTCAGTGCATAGTGCAGATAATCAATTTCTCAGGACGCGTGAACTCCGACGAGACTGTCACGCGTCCTGGAACAAGAGTTTACTTACGCTGTACTGCGCACATGTAATCCATGCTTGTCGGCTGTCTGTTTCGTGCATTCTGTTGCGAGTCGGTGGAATTTCACTGCTGGCATCAACCATTTGGTGGGCACATTGCTGGTTTGGGATTCCACAACACAACAGCAACTACCAGCCTTTCGCAATTGCTGGTTGGGGATTCAGCAACACAACAGTAACTACCAGCCTTCCGTAGGGGCGCAATCGCAAACGAGAGACGTTCTGCGCTGCAGACTATGGCTACGTTCACAGTTGGGAAGCGGCAAGCGGGTGGAGAGGCCAAAGCGGCCGGAAAGGCCAAAGCAGCCGCAAAATCTTTTCCGCGCATGTCCAAGTTCACATTTGTTTTGCTACCACCGCGGCCGCCGCTGCCGCTTTCGTCCACATCCATCTAGTCTGCGTACGTTTGTCGGCGTGGTGGCGCTCATTATCGCATTATTCCGAGCGGTATGTTCCTTCACTGACCCACCCGTCATCAAAAGTGATCATCTTGCGCAATTTCGCGTGTCATCTGCGACCTTCGGTAAATTCCTCGTTGGCGTTCTGTAATTCTCCTCACACGGGCGCGGTAGCGCTGTGTCACATGTTGCTGCCTAGGCGTGATTATATTTCTTTAATAGCTTTTATTTACAAGTTGTAATAACATTTCATGAATTCGTATTATTTTCGGCGCCTCCAGGACACGAAAGTGGCAACGGGAACACCAAAGCTAAAACCCGGGCTGGCCCTTTGTGTTGAGGCTCGTCAAAGCCTGCGCGTCCTTCGTGAGACCTACGCTCCCAATCTATCGTCGCGACGAGAAAAGCACCCCGCGACTTCTGCAACATACCGTGCACGTGCGAGGAGAATTATGGAGCGCCAACGAGGAATCTGCCTAACTATTGTCTGTCATGGAAGTGGAAGAAGAACTGGCTTTTATACTTCTACCTACTTGTTTTCTAGAAATGGACAATGAATAAACGGAAGACAAGAAAACCTCGGAAACGGCGGTGGTGGGTTCGCCTGGCTTTGCAAAAGCGCGAGAAGTTGGGTCACGCGACTCCGTTGGCTTCGTTGCCGCGCCTCCGGTCGCGCGACGTTGAATACTATCGCGAGTATTGCTGACAGTACGTTTTAGTACTTCTCTTGTCGTAGATCAAGGGGTGGTTCTTGATCGCGTCGATCAGCATTGCAGCCTACACTTTTGGTGCCATGTTCAATGTTACGACCTGAAGTTTACATGCTAGTGTAGCTTCCGGTCGAGCAGAACGACTTTCCGCCACGTTTCCGCTTCGCCATGGCGAAAAAATCGGTCCGAGACCAATTTGGCTCGCCGCCTGTTTTTCTGCCTGTTTTGCCGCCTAGGCGGGCGGATTTTTGCAAGATTTTGCCGCTTCCGCCAGCTTCGAGACCAAGTTCCTATACGCGAACGCGGCCTAACCGGCACCTGAAGGGAAGCGGTGGAAATGTATACCGGAAATTTCGACCACCTGGAGACTTTAACGTGCACCTAAATCTAAGTAAACGGGCCTCGAGCATTTTCGCCTTCATCTAAAATGCGGCTGCCGCATTTGTTTTGTTGCTTCATTTGTTGCGCATTTGTTGTTTCAGAATGCGGCCGCCACATTCGCGCCCAAAACCTCACAGAGTGTCAAGGCGTTGACAAACACCGTGACAGTTTTTTTCCATATGCAGACATGATTCGCTGTAAATTACCAACCCAAACGGAAGCGCCCAGGAACGAAAGTGTGAAAGTAGCACCGGTTTCTTGAAATATGTCAGCGCGAAGCGACGAGAGCAAAGGGTGGGTTAGTGGGGGGGGGGGGGGGGGGTGCAAAAAATTTCGGGGGGGGGGGGTTTGAACCCCCCCCAACCCCCCCCTTGGCTACGCCACTGAGCCTGTCCACGCTGCGGCACGATTGGACATCGGCCCGATGTTTGCCCTAATCCGCAGACCGGCCGATGCCAGGCTTGTGGTGAGACAAATCTACAAGAGACCACGAGTGTCAACCCAGCTGCCTCATTTGCGGGGGCCCTCATCTCACGGGGTCCATCCAGTGCAACCAAAAGTATAGGAGAGGAGGTGCTGGAACTGGAGCCGGGTGGAAACCCGTCAATGGAAAAGCCAATCAGTAACATCAATCCAAGAACTCTGTAACGAGCCAAGCCCCTGACTTGCAAGCTCGGACGCTGGGAGAGACCCCTTCGCCTCGACCGCATGCGAGAGCCTTCAGCGGGGGCCCTGGGGGAGGCGGTCGTCCAGCAGACAAGCATGATGGACCCGAACCAGACCCCAGACGCGGAAACAGAACGAGTAGCAACAAGGTGAGCTGGGCAGATGTGGTTGCCACCCCTCCCCTCACGCTGGCTGATGAGAAACTTAGGGCTGAGAACGAAAGGCTCAGGCTAGAAATACAAAAAGAGAAGACCGCAGCGAACGCTCCAGAGAACTGTATACCACCGCAGGTACCACAGGCGGAAAGTTTTCATTTTTCCGGGGGGGTGGTCCCCGACCAGTTTTCCGAAACCTACCCATATATATATGTTGGAGTGAAGAGGAATGCCCGGTGCTTCAGCGACATCGCCAGTCGTCCGGGAGGCGCGAGCTCGCGATTGCCTGAGCTGTTCTGGTTGAGACACGCTGCCTGCTGTTCTCTTGTCCTGTATTCATATTAGATTCTGGTGGAGGTGTTGCGGTTTTCCCCCAACCTGGAATTACGCACCCGAACTCTGCCATCCGTCATGCCTGACGACCCCAGCCCGACATCCCCACCGGTTACTCCAGCCATCGTATGTGCCGGTGCCCAGCGTCAGCGGGATCCTGACATCTTCAGCGGCACCGATGAGAAAGACGTTGAAGATTGGCTGGAATCGTACGAACGCGCCAGCAACACCAACAAATGGGACGATCCCTTCAAGCTCAGCAACGCGATCTTCTATTTGTAGGGCGTCGCCAAGCTCTGGTTCAAAAACCACGAAGCCGATCTCCGCACGTGGGCTAGCTTCAAAACCAGCATCGTGGACGTTTTCGGTCGCCCTGGCGTGCGCAAACTTCGCGCTGAACAACGCCTACGAAGCAAATCCCAGCAAACTGGTTAAACGTTCACCAGCTACATTGAGGACATCGTCGACCTCTGCCGGCGTGTCAACCCGACGATGGCGGAGGCGGACAGGTACGTCACATCGTGAAGGACATTTCCAACGATGCCTTTCATATGCTGCTGTCCAAAAACCCAGGCACTGTTGTTTCTCAGGTCATTGAGCTTTGCCAGAGTTTCGACGAGCTCTGCAGACAGCGTCTTCTCACACGGCGCCCACCTGTGTCCGATGAAAGCCTCGCGAGCCTGGCCGCGGCTCCTGAAATGGACTCCCTGCTTTGCCAGATAAAAGAGTTCGTCCGTGCTGAGGTCGCTCGTCAGCTTTCGCTGCTGTCCTCAACCACGCCACCACCCTCGCCTTTGCCGGCCAACCTTCGCCAGGTCATCCAGTGAAACCGTCCACGTACAACGCCTGAAGCCGTATTACGACCCAATGATTCTATGTTCACCATGAGTCGCCAGGATGGCTCCTTTTCCGACCTATTATGAATACAGGACAAGAGAACTGCAGGCAGCGTGTCTCAACCAGAACAGCTCAGGCAATCTCGACATAGAATAAAGAACCAACTTTATCTCGAGCTCGCGCCTCCCGGACGACTGGCGATGTCGCTGCAGCGCCGGGCATTCCTCTTCACTACAATATATATATATATATATATATATATATATATATATATATATATATATATATATATATATATATATATATATATTGTGGGCGTTTATTACGCACGTCTTCTTCATCTGTCTATTATCATCATCATTCTACGTTGCTCGATCCTCATCTTCAGTTATGTGTGATCATCATCATCGGGTGTGTGCCTTTGCTGGTTCGCTCCCAAGTACTCGGGCCGAATAAACGTCCTGCCAACAGAAACGTCTTAATATATATATATACCTCATGCTAACAATTTTCTATTTCTAGCTTTATGCGAAAGCAATTATATCGGCACTTCAGGCAAATTGTCGCGTTCGTCGTCGCCGTGATGTTCCGCATTAAATCCAAAAGCCATATACATGAGCGACCCATACCCTGTGGGTGCGGGAAAAAACACGTAAAGTGAGCCGAAAAGGATGGCGGCTTGATGGTCATTATTTCCCACGCGCTCAATATTCGGGTTAGTTGTAGGTCACGTAATCAAACGCGAATGGAAAGGAGAGCACGCATTTCCTCCTCTAGCCCTGCCGTAGCTGGGAATGACTGCGCGGCTGACGCTTATGGGGTCCGCGTGCCATATCCAATTGTTGGTAATCATTGGTGGGTGCAATGATAAAGGGCGACCAGGGATGGCTGCTAACTTCTTGCGCGCTGTGTTCCTTGCTGGGCTGTCTTTCTGCGCCCCTAGTGTTGCAGAGTTAAGAGACAGAGGTCATCGCAGATCACTCACAGAGGCCGTCAGTATAGTTGACATAAAAATAGGCAGATAATGATGATGAATCTAATTTTCAGGGTTGCGGTGAATCGCGCGGCTGTACGAACCGTTCGCCTCCGCTGCCGGCGTTCTTCACAATGCTTGCGTTGTGAAAGCGAATGCTCGAGATCATCCAGTGAAGTATTTACAGAGAGAGAGAGAGCAAGGAGGTGAAAGGCAGGGAGGTCAACCAGAAGAGCGTCCGGTTTGCTACCCTGCACTAGGGGTGAGGGAAGGGGGGAATAGAAAGAGTAAAATAGGGAGAGAATGAGTACACGTGGGACGATGTACAGGGACACTATAGGCGGCCTCTTAAACCGGTGTACTTCAAATACTGTACTAATGCACGCATCGCTTTTTGTGCCAGTGACGGGTGTAGCCACGGTACGAGTATCTTTGGCTCAGAAAACGGTCTCGAGTCCAGTCGGTTTAAAGTGGTCCTGAGAGAGGGGCGTTGTACGTCGTAGCGAGGACAGGTACACAATAGGTGCTCGATGGTTTCCTCGCACATACAGCAGTCGCACATCGGGCTTTCGGCCATTCCCATACGGAATGAGTAAGCAATTAAAGGGAAACTGAGACTTCCACCCAAATGTAGCAATTTGCTACAATGGAAACCCAACCGGGTTCCTCGAAAGAAAGCCTCGCAGTTGAAGAAAAATTCGTCCTGGTCCGGGACTCGAACCCGGCTGCCCCGGAAAGGCGGTGGTCCCGGGTTCGAGTCCCGGACCAGGACATATTTTTCTTCAACTGCGACGCTTTCTTTCGAGGAACCCGGTTGGGTTTCCATTGTAGCAAATTGCTACATTTGGGGGGAAGTCTCAGTTTCCCTTTAATTACTTATCTCCACCTAGCGGATTTCCGCTGAACTATTATATCGAATGAGTAAGCGTTCGTGAACGCCACTCCCAGCCACAAGCGGCCCATCAAGGTTGTTTCACCGCGGGAAAGGCTAGATGGCAGTTGTAGACGTAGCAAGGGGTCCAACTTGTACAATCGGCAATTGAAGGCACTTGAACTCCATAAAGCTTGTGACTTTTTGCGTGCAAGCAGACGAAGTTCCCTGGCAGCGTCCGTCCTCGCCAAAGGTATTGTACGCGTCTGGGTGTCTTCGTAGGCAGATCGGGCAGCCCTGTCAGCAATGTCGTTGCCGATGATGCCACAGTGAGCAGGAATCTACTGGAACACTATATGATGTGTCCTGTTTACAGAGCATGGTGATGTACTTCCATGATGTCGGATATCATCTGCTCGTAAGAGATCTGTGATGTAAGGCTGACTTGATACTGTGAAGGGCTGCCTTAAAGTCACAGAATATGACCCATTTCTGTGCCGGCTCTTCTTTGACGTAGGTCACAGCTGCATGGAGGGCTGCAAGTTCTGCCGACGTAGATGTAGATATGTGATATTTTAAATTTAACTGCAACTTGCTTGGCTGGAACGACGAATGCAGCAGTTGAGCTGGTAGGTGAGGTCGAACCGTCGGTATATATATGTATGTAGTCATGATATGTCTGGTGCATAATAGGAGCGTCAGTTGCTTCAGAGCTAGCGATGGATGACTGGCCTTCTTGGTGATTCCGGGAATAGTAAAATTCACTTGAGGCTGTCGCAGGCACCACAGGAGAGATGAAGGCTTCGCCGCCGGTGTAAAAGATGACGGTATGCTACATGCACTCTTGATGGGCGCTCATCACTTTTGAAAAGGTCGCTTGAGGTCTCTCCGCTGGTAGGGAAGCTAAGTGATGGTCGGGGATCCTTGACAGATGACGAAAGTGCGCTCTGAGGGATTCGGCAACTACGTGTGTCTGGATCGTATGGTCTCTCGCGATGGCTATTGTTGCTGTTGTTGAGGTGCACTGAGGCAGCCCTAAACATGTGCGCAGGGCTTGACCTTGTATGCTCTCGAGAGCGCAAATGTTCGTCTTGCATGTATTTGATAAAACTGGCAGACTGTAACGAAGGAATCCCAGGAACAGTACCCTGTACAGCTGCAGCATAGAATGGACTTTCGCACCCCAGTTTTTCCCGCAGAGAAATTTAAATACCTGAGCAATAGCGATTAACTTCTTGTTTAGGTAGACGCAGTGAGGAGTCCACGAGAGGTTGCGGTCGATGATGACACCCAGAAAGCGATGCGTCTTAACATAGGACACAGCTTGACCGTTGATTGAAACAGGATACATGGACATTTGTTTGCACGTAAAGCCAACCAATGCGCACTTTTCTGTAGACACACTGAGGCCTTGTTCTCGTAGAAGCATTTACAGGTTTACATGGTCCCTGCTTAGGTGAATGTTTACTGCAATTTATATGGCCACTATAACTAACGTATAGACTCGTGTAAGGGCCACACTTTTCTGTCGCGATTTTGACGGGCCTTTCATGGGACCGGGCCATTTGACCCCCTTTTTCCAACTACGAGTATGAAATCCGCCGTAAACCTCCGCGATCGCCTTTTCTCGACATCCAGTAGCGACGCGCGAAAGTACCCCAAGCAAAAAAAAAAAATAGCTTGGCAAGAAATCGGGCGGCCACCCATGGCCAGGTAAAAAGACGAAGGCCCGATCTTGGCCTTCTGGATCGGGCCGGGCTCGGTTGTTGCACGTGGCCAATCTGTTTGCCGACCACCGGCAGTCGGCATCGGGCCGACGTCATGGCCGCCGGTTACTTCATTGTGGCCCTGGTTGGCCACCGTACGGCCCAACGACTTCCGCACGACGGTCACAACGTGGCTTGTCCACGGTCAGCATTCTATTGCCGGAATTTATACGTAGGCTTTTTTTTAGCTCACATGCACTGAGTGTTTTTTTTTCTCATGTCGATTTTTTAAGGCCCCTGCTGCAGGTACCAAATATTCCGTTTGTTCAGCAGAGTTACCTTAACTGCAGACATTGCATTCTGAATAACTTATTGCTAGTGCAGCAGCATTTAATTGAAAAAGTCGCGCTAATTATATTTTTAATTAGTTGCTTTAGGGCACATGTAATGGTGAAATTAGAGGCCGTAAGCGCGCAGGACATATTCAATCGGAACCAATTTTTTAACTAGCACAAATTTCGAGATATACGAAGTCAAATTAAGTCAGCAAAATGAGTTGGTGTCCTGAATACACTACCCTCGAGCATTGCATATATTCACAGTGCCGCAAGAAATACAGATGACACCAAGGCATTTTTGCCCCATATTTTGACGTATACCTTGAAACTGCATGGTACTAGTTACAAAATTGGTTCCAACTGAATAGGTCCTGTATGTTAACGGGCTCATTTCCACAATTGCAACATGTGCACTAAAGTTCATAATTAACAAAATTGGTACGGTTTTGTCAATTAGCAACTTATGCACTATACTGCTCATTTAGAAAGTAATGTCCACCTGTTAAATGCAACCCAGATGAAGAAACGGATTGCTGGTATCTGAAACAAGAATTTAAATATATATATATATATATATATATATATATATATAGTTTGACATAAGAAAGGACACCCTGTATAATTCGCTATTTAATTCATGCACACATTTGTGTCCTTAAGCGCGCTATATAAAGAAGGCGAGCGCTTTGTAGACAAATTATCAATACAGTTGATTCTTGGTTACTTTTATTGAACTATTTAGATACAAACACAACAGAAACTGGAATACTTTGTTGTGAAATGCTGTAATAGGTTAGTGGTCGTGACAAACATAAAATGGGAATTAATGACAGTCTTGTATGGATACTTGAAAATGTCGCTCCTTGAATTGCGTAAGCCCATTTACCCGAGAACTGCGCAGCCAGGTCACTTGACTGATTCTACTATGGTCCCGCTCTAGTATCTGAAATAGACATGTACTACGTAAGTTTCAGAAATGGGACATGTATAACTATAATATTGGACCAGATGCTTCGTGGCCTAACTCTTTAAGCATTGTACTTAATTACGAACAAGTTCTGACAAAACCCTGATTTTTCATGACAAACCCTAAATACGCATCGCAACCTAAATACGCAAGCAAACGCAGTCTCACATTATTTAGCCTCAAAACAAGCGTCGCGAAAATCTCACGCTAGCGGGGCCAAATTCGCCTTTAAATTACCTGCACCACGACTGCAACGTAGTACACACATCATGCGCACGGCATATTGACTCTTTTCGCGGAGCAGTTTGTTTTAGAGAAACGAGATGGCGCTTACGGCGGCGCGCCATACCTCTCCTCAGCGACCGCGCACGAATACGAAACCATCACCGCTTCCACCTTGCGTCTGTGCGATCAGCTGTCGGAAATGCTACTGAGTTTTCGCTAACGCGCTGTGCTCTATTCACTCTGGTTTGAATCCTGTGGATTGAAGACGTATGCACTAGTTGGCTGCAAATATAGTGACTGGCATATTAAGGAATGTAATGAACATGTGGGGCCAAGTTCGCGGACCGCTGCTGCAATTGTCCGTACGTGTTTCCGGCACTTCGAGATGTACGGCTCTCCTCGAGGATACACAAATTTGCTCATCCGCATGCGTTGTATTGCTAACCTTCAAAGAAAGGGCTTCACCCCGGTACGTTGGCAAGAGTGAGTACTGCTCTTTAAACAATGATAACGGGAGTAGCGCCGCCTCCTGTCATAGTAGGTTTCGCGCACAGTATTTACGCACATCTACCCCAACCAGCGCGGAAACTTGCACCCACTCTTTCGCCAACGTGTCAAGAATAAGTGAATGGGCGCACACTTGAATATATGCGCACTATATACGCACAATAAGTGACGATAATACATCGATAGCGCACGATTGGCCGAAGCTGAATGTTTCGTGAAGGTCCGCAAGAGTAAGCGAGTTACTCGCAATAATACGCATTTGCTACAAGGTATTGCAATGTGCAGAACAGCTACGTTTCAAGCCTTGTGTGCAGCAAGAACAAATCTATCGGAACTGAGCACACCCGCGAGCGATTAGGCAGAAAATAATCAGATAGTGGCCGCACCGAGGAACTTCACTGTGTCAGAAACTGACAAGCCGCTGCTTTAAAATATTTGCCAAATAAAGTACAAAGAGCAAAACACCCTAATCCTGATTCAATTCATGAGCGGAATGTTTGGATAGATTGAAATACATATTTAGCCCCGCATTTAGAACAGCACAATATACGCTGCTTGCGCCGTTTGAACATAGGTTAATCAGCTCCGAAAGCGATTTTACATGTCCTCTGAAGCTGTGATCAAAGCTTCGTGTCGTTCACCCAGTCACCGTTTACGATATCTCCCAAAACAGAGGTTTTCTAAGCCGCGCCGGCGTCATACGCTTCCATTGTAAACAAGGAGGCAACGGAGGCAGTTGAGGCAAGCAATGGACGCGTCACCACGTGATCAAACATGGCAGCGCCCACGGAATCGCCGCGCAAAGGGTGTCCCAACTATATCATGCACCAAGATTTAAAAATATGCATGCAAATACAACGTAGCTGGACAGAACCAAGGTAATATTGTTTGCCATCGCTTGGAGATACTCAGATTATTTTTTGCATTCCGCCTAATTACATATTTAGTCCTAATTAATTAATGAACTTCTCAAATATTATAGATGAAAAGTGTCAACGAGAAAATTGTAGAGCAACATGAAAAACTCCCGATACAATTTTCTTTTGCTCAATACGTGTTACATAAAAGTGTTTTTCCGAGTGTGAAAGAAACCTGCGAATACACGCAAAGTGCCTGAAGCGGCAAGTTGCGCAGCAGCGGTCGCCGTGTCGTCGGATCACCTGTTCTTCTTACACCGTATAAGACCACGGTATAAGAAGAACAGGTGATCCGACGACACGGCGACTGCTGCTGCACAACGCGTCTCACTAATGGTGGAGTTTCACGTCTGCACCGCTGCACGGCAGCACACGTTAGGAGGCTGAAAAAGCGGGAAATTCGAACGTGTAAATAATGGTAACTGTACGCAAAGCGCGTTTAAAATAATTAAAACAAATTTTTTTACTGTTTCTGTGTGCCACTATACTAATTGAAATCCCTCAGGCGGCGAAACAGACGATAATGTCTCCGGCATTGCGGTCGCGTCACTGGATCTAGCAGACGGCGTTTGACAATGCCTGGAAGCAGTCGCAGAAAAGTGGTGCGGGCAGACGATAAGTTATCTTTTCTTAATATTTTGCAACGTTTGCTTTACCGTTGAACAATCAGTCACCCTTGTTCTCGGTAAGCGCTTAATAAAGTGTTCCCGTGGTATACATAATGGAAAAGGACGAATCCGTTTAATAGCAAGAAAGGGAAGAAGAGAGATTTGCCGTTTGAGCCGCGACCTTGCCTGGCGGATACGGATCTAGCCTGACTATGGGCAAGAAGTGTTTCGTTCCAAACTGCAAGAGTGGATATGACTCGTGCAAAGACAAAGTATGTATGTTCAGTGTCCCTAAAGAGACGAGTCGACTGCAAGCATGTCAGGCAGTAGCGCACCCAGGATCTCTGCCAGGGGGGGGGGGGGGGGGGGTTGACAGTTTGCCAATACCATCTATACAGCACTAATTTCGATTTATTTACAGGAAATTGTCAAAAAATGCGCTTTTTGCGAGTGTGCAGACGATTGCGCGTCTTACATCTTAGTTGCAGCACTCAAATGCGTAAGGAAAGAAAAGGGGTTAAACAAAAGGGGGGGTTAAGTCGGCCTCAGGGGGGGGGGGGGTTACAACCCCCGAATCCCCCCCCCCCCCCCCCCCCGTCGGTGCGCCACTGATGCCAGGATGCCATACAACGTGAAGACCGAGTCCTGCGACCAGGGGAACTACGTGTGCGACAAGCACTTCGACCCAATGTACGTGTCAAAAACATGGATGGTAATGCACAACGGAGTTGTTTTAGCCAGCACGACCCAAAGAGCTTATCTAACTAGAGATGCTGTGCCGACTCATTTTCCGGCTACTTCATACTACGCTTTCAAAGAAACCGGGCTCCGTGACAACTGACGCCTGCGAGCGCTCGCCG